>NW_022631018.1:1990753-2166363 GCF_010015895.1 Lontra canadensis | reverse complement strand
TGAGCCGAAGGCAGAGGCTTAACCCACTGAGCCAGCCAGGCACCCCGCAATCTACATTTTTTTAAAAAGTTACATAAGCTTCAGCTCCCTTCTCTAATATAGAGATAGTGGGACCTGCCTCAGAGAGTCATGCCTGAATGAGACGTGGTGTGTAAACATACAGCATAGTGTCTGGAACACACAATGCCCTGCAGAAAGGGAGGTTTGATGGTGAGCATGAAGATGATCATGGTTTCCAGACCTTGGATAAGTCTGTGGTTTTATGAGTTCTGTAAATGACTTGGATTCCAACCTTGTCTTTGCCACTAGTTACTCGATTCAGTTACTTTCTCAGGGTTTCATATGCACCCTGTTTAAAATGGAGATAATGATGCCTCTGCACAGAGATCTGTGTGGATTAAATAAACAGTGCAAGGGCGCCTGGGTGGCTCAGTGGGTTAAGCTTCTGCCTTCGGCTCAGGTCATGATCTCAGGGTCCTGGAATCGAGGCCCGTATCGGGCTCTCTGCTCAGCGGGGAGCCTACTTCCTCCTCTTTCTCTCTATGCCTGCCTCTCTGCATACTTGTGATCTCTCTCTCTCTGTTTCAAATAAATAAATAAAATCTTAAAAAAAAATACAGTTTCAAGAATGGGTCAATAAAACAACTAACTACAGACAAGGGGCATGGCCTTTTCCTTTATGTTCAGTTCAACTCCATATCATCATCCTTTAACAAGTTAGTTAAATATGTCACTGGATGTTGTCCTAAGAGAAAAGCAAACTCTAAGTGTAAGACCAAAGACACAAACAGTTTTCACCGCCACCACCAACCCAGCCACTGATTTATGTGATATAGTTAACACTTCAGTCATTCCATAAGAGCCAAAGAACATTTGCTTTCCCCCAAAAGACTTCTTCTATAACCTCAAGGGGACTACCTAGCCCCTCAGAAATAGGTCTTCTCTCCATCTCAAAACCTCCTAAAAGAAGCTGTGGCTCATGTTTCCAGGATCTGGCCATCTGAGAATACCCTTCCAAACATGAAACCATGATTCTTCTAGTGAAACAGATCCCATTCACATAAGGAAGGGGTGATTTTAATATTCTCAAGTAATATACAGGCACAAATAAAAATTTCAAAACCTCAGTACATTTGCTTTTAAAATAAAGAAAAAAAATGATAGAGCGCCTGGGTGGCTCAGGCGGTTAAAGCCTCTGCCTTCGGCTCAGGTCATGATCTCAGGGTCCTGGGATTGAGCCCCGCATCGGGCTCTCTGCTCAGCAGGGAGCCTGCTTCCCCCACTCTCTCTCTGCCGGCCTCTCTGCCTACTTCTGATCTCTGTCTGTCAAGTAAATAAATAAAATCTTTAAAATAAAGGAAAAAATGAATTTTTCTCTATTATAATATATTATATTCGCAGCTGACGAGATTTCCTCTTGCGCATATTGAGCTGTGACTTCCAACTCAGGACATTTGATTAAAATATGTCAAATTAAATTACTCACCATAATTTTCAAACTAATGTGAATTCCCTCCAGACACATTTTTATAATTGTCTACATTTGTTTCATTTTTTCCCCCTCGGAATGATTGGCTGCGCAAATCTCCCTATTTTATGGTTCTTCGTAAATGGGGAGGTATAGTTTATCCCCCCTTCTATCATTGTGTGTCCTGTGTAGCAGAGTGAAGACAACTTGATTATCATTTTCAGGAATGTAAATCTCCTCAAAATCGGCACTCCTTAAAGTATTTTTATGCCATAAAGTAGGCGAACAATCGGCGTTAATTATTGTATATTGTATAAAGCACAGCGCTCACCTTCATACCCAGTGCTCCACAGTGTTTGATCTGAGCAGCTCTGTAAATGCTTTCCGCTTATTAGCCCATTTAATCCTGAAAGTGGCCCTCTGAGAAGGCAGTGTCATAGTCTCCACGTTACAGATGAGGGACCTGACGCGGAGAAAACTGAGTAACTGCCCCGGTCACCAGCGCATCGCAGCAGAGCTGGCTTTCAAACATAAAAGTGGCGCGTTTTCTTTAAAGAGTTTATTTGTTTACTTGAGAGGGAGTGAGAGAGAACACGAGCAGGTGGGAAGGGGCAGAGGGAGAGGGAGAAGCAGACTTTCTGCCAAGCAGGGAGCCCCAATAAGGGACTCGATCCTAGGACCCTGGGATCACGACCTGAGCTGAAGGCAGATGTTTAACTGACTGAGCCACCAGGTGTCCCTCAAGCATGTGAATAGTTTAGCATACAGAAGTCCCTTTTCTTTAGTATCACACCAGGCTGCCTCTCTAAACTGGTATCACTTGACACCACCGTAAAAATTTCAAATACACAGAAATGATCTTGACGTTTCTCTGTTGATAAACCTCAGATACGTCCCCACTGATCCGAAATGTCTGGGCATCATACATTCTACACCTTCAACTCACCGCATGGCGTTTACACCTGTGTAACTCTCACTGGAGAATTATAAATTCTCAAGGACAAAAACCACAGTTGATTACTGTTTGTTCCATCTTTTGCCCCTGTTTCTAACAGCCTTCCTTGACTGTGCTAGGATTTGTGCAATATCTGTGCAGGAGAAGAGGAGGGCGCTGGGGAGCCCGATGGGGGGTGGGGGATTAGCAGCTGAGTGCTACCATCTAAGAGTATAGGAGTTCAGTTAGGTTTCAGTGAGAAGCAAGTACGTTTATCCCAAAGGCCAAAGGGATTGTATGGTTGGAAAAACAAAGAGTTAAGAAAATGCAAGAATGAGGGCACCTGGGTGGCGCAGTGGGTTAAGCCACTGCCTTCAGCTTAGGTCATGATCCCAGAGTCCTGGGATGGAGTCCCGCATCGGGCTCCAGCTCCTTGGGGAGTCTGCTTCTCCCTCCGAACTTCTCCCCTCTCACTCTCTCACCCTCTCTCTTTCTCTCTCTCAAATAAATGAATAAAATCTTAAAAAAAGAAAATGCAAGAATGATATAAGACTGGACATATCATATACTAAATGTCATTCAGTCCTCTCCTACCCCACCAAAGCTGGAAAGAATGTTAGGAATTCAATTACCTAAACTCTCCTTTGACAAATGTAGAAACGTTGGCCCGTAGAAGTGAAGAGACTTGTCTAGTTTCACCAACTGGCTAGTGATAAAACCAGGTACAGAAACCAACTCCCCTGACCTCCCACCAGAGCCACCGTATTACATCACAAAGCTCCTTTTCAGTCTGCCTTGCCTACCTGAAATGGGGCAGCTCCTCGTTTCCTGTTTAACATAGACTAAAGATTTCATTTTGTCACCAATCTACTGCCCCCCAGAACACTGAAATTGGAATCTGGAGGAAGAAGCAAGTCATCACTATCTGTTTTTATACATTTTTAAAGAGCATGTCAAGCTTATACGAAAGTGGAATTGAGTTTAATAGAAAAAAATCATCCATTCATTAATGAGCCATCTTGCTTCATCCGTATGTGAGCTCCCTTCTTCCATCCCCTCCGGGTGGCTTTGAAGCAAATTCCAAATAGTATGTTATTTCAACAGTACAATACTTAAGGACGCATAGGACTCTTAAAATGCTAAACCACAGGGGCGCCTGGGTGGCTCAGTGGGTTAAGCCGCTGCCTTCGGCTCAGGTCATGATCTCAGAGTCCTGGGATCGAGCCCCACATCGGGCTCTCTGCTCAGCGGGGGGCCTGCTTCCTCCTCTCTCTCTGCCTGCCTCTCTGCCTACTTGTGATCTCTCTGTCAAATTAATAAATAAAATCTTAAAAAAAAAAAGAATGGAAAGAAGAGACTGATGGATGAGGGGCCTGTAAATTAGGAGTAGCTAAAAAATTATGTTCATGATCACAAGGTATAGATTTTATTTGGATCCTATTTAAAGATTTTATTTATTTATTTATTTACTTGTTTGAGAGAGAGAAAGAGAGAGAGAGCAAGCATGTGCAAGTGGAGGGAGGGGCAGAGGAGGAGGGGGAGGGTGAAAGAATCCAAAGTGGACCCTGCAATGAATGGGGAACCCACTAAAGGCTCGATCTCATAACCCTGAGATCATGACCTGAGCCAAACCAAGAGTCCCCGCTTAACTGACTGAGCCACCCAGGCACTCCTGGATCCTGTTTAAAACATTAGTGACATAATCAGGGAAATTTTAACTCTGACTGGATATCTGCCAGTACCAAGGAATTAGTATTAGTAGGACAGTCTCATTTTGTACAGTTTCTGCCCAGGATTTGGAATCAGCCATTTTTATCAAGAAGCCCTGGTAACTTCTATTTATTTATTTATTTAAGATTTTATTTATTTATTTGACAGAGACACAGCTAGAGAGGGAACAGAAGTAAGGGGAGTGGGAGAGAGAGAAGCAGGCTTCTCATGGAGCAGAGAGCCCAATGGGGCTCCATCCCAGGACCCCAGGATCATGACTTGAGCTGAAGGCAGACACTTAAGGACTGAGCCACCCAGGCGCCCCGGAGCCCTGGTAACTTTTTTTTTTTTTAAAGATTTTATTTATTTATTTGACAGAGAGATATCACAAGTAGGCAGAGAGAAAGAGAGAGAGAGAGGAGGAAGCAGGCTCCCTGCCGAGCAGAGAGCCCCATGCTGGACTCCATTCCAGGACCCTGGGATCATGACCTGAGCCAAAGGCAGAGGCTTAACCCACTGAGCCACCCAGGCGCCCCCCTGGTAACTTTTAAAGGGACAGAGGATTTAGAAGACTTCTGGCCCTGTGGGTATTCAATATTACCGGGTTGGCCTTTGTTTCAGGACGTTTTGGTGAACAGAGCTAGATAACACTTATTTTTAAGATAAAACACATGATGAATTCACACTTTTAACTCCAGGTCAAATTAGGACTATATGATACTTATTTAACTTCATCAATCTTAATTTATATCTTCTTTTTCTCTTGAAAAAAAAAATCCTTATTCTAAGCAACACCAACATAAATAAACCCTTAAATTTATCCCACAATTACACACAACTGCACCTACAGAAATACTAACACTGCCAATAACAGTATGATTATTGAATACATTTTAAAATATTGTTACAACTCTTTTTGTTACTAGGATATATTACACTAGGGATCCACAGACACATTGCTGTGTTACAAAATCATCTGAAATAGTCCTTCCCTGTTGGATATACCACTAAGTACACAACACTCAAGTGTTTTCCTTTGTTTTTATATTAGCCACTGATATTTTAATTTATGTTTATAAGTATATCAAATATTTACGTGGTTTCAGGGGTAAATCTACACAACAAAATATATTCACATAAGCCTAGATTTTATTTATGTTCCATCCACCTTATTCCCTCCAGCTTCCTATTGGTAACTACATTTCTTTAATGTAATAGTTTCTCTTACCGTATACATAACATTAGCAAATATATTTACAAACATTTTTATTTTCTTCTCTTTCTTGAATAAAAGAAGCAAATATGAGAAAACACAAGTAAGGGATGCCTGGGTGGCTCCGTTGTTTAAGCATCTGCCTTTGGCTCAGGTCATGATCCCAGGGTCCTGGGTTCAAGTTCTGAGTAGGGCTCTCTGCTCAGCAGGGAGTCTACTTCTCTCTCTCCCCTTGCTTGTGCTCTCTCTCACACTATCTCTCTTTATCTCTCTCTGGCAAATAAATAAAGGAAGAAAGCACAAGTAAAAGTAGGTTGAACAAGATACAAAACTGATTTCTCTCTCTCATGTGAAAGTACATTAATGATTTGGTACAGCGGCTCTGCTCCAGAGTCCACAGGAATTCAGTTCCTTCCTGCTCACTGTTCTCATATCATGAGGGACAGCCTTCATGCTCATGGCCCAAAACAGTATTATCTATGTTCAGCAACAAAGTGGAGGAAAGAGGCAAAGGGAGCACATCAACTACCTATTTTTTTCATGGTTATTTCATATTTTATTGGACTGATGAAGATCGTGCCTTTTCTGAGACATAAAGCTAACATAGGACTAAGAATGTAGAATAGGAAAGGGGGAGAAGCCATCCAAAAATTTGAGTCGACAACAAAAGTACAAAATTCTTTGGGTTGGAACCAGGGGAAAAACCTGTTCCAAGCTGAAGGGAGGTCCTTGCTTTCTAACAAGAATTTTGCAAAGGTTCTACTAATACAAGGGTCAGTTTATGGAAAAACTCCGTATTGCACAAAACCCCATTAGGCAGGGATAATGGGCAGGATAGAAGGCCTGGGGCTGTGGGGGCATCTGCTCCACAGCAGGGATGGCTGGGCTGGCAGCCGCAGCTCAGGCCCAGAACCTGTAGGGAGGAAGAGGCTGAAAGAAATCTAGAGGCAGAGGTTAGTGCACTCACCCAAAGCCCTGGATTTCCAGTCAGTCTGTAGGATGCAGATGCTTTCCTCACATAACGTCAACTATCTCCTTAAAAAGAGTCCAGTGGAAGCGCTACATGACACTTGCAACTTCCATCCTACTGGTCAGAACAAAGTAACATAGCCATCTGTGTTTTGAGTGGCCATGTGCCCCACCTAAGGGAGTTTATCAAAATTGACAAGTATACCAATAGGCAAAAATTCATGGTAATCCTATGTATCAATAACAACGAGAAAATTCTATATAAAAGTTGCCAAATATAATATCAATAGACAAAAATTCAAGATAACTCTGTGCACCAGTTATAGTGAGAATATTCTATCTTAAAAAAAAAAAAAAACTGGGGGCGCCTGGGTGGCTCAGTGGGTTAAAGCCTCTGCCTTCGGCTCAGGTCATGATCTCCGGGCCCTGGGATTGAGCCCCGCATCGGGCTCTCTGCTCGCAGGAGCCTGCTTCCCCCTCTCTCTCTCCCTGCCTGCCTCTCTGCCCACTTCTGGTCTCTGTCTGTCAAATAAATAAATAAAATCTAAAAAAAAAAAAAAACTGTTTTATAGCATGCCTCCTCTATCTACCCCTCCTTGTCTTTGCTACTGTAGATCTGGCTCCTGTAAACACTTCTCCCTGGACTGCAGGCACAATGTTAGCATTTGTCAATAGGGAACACTAGTGGGTTACTATAAGGCATCCCAGAGGAAAAGCTCGTCTTCCTGGTGTTCGTGTACCTTCCTTGTTTCTCTATAGTTTGGATGTTCATGGTATGAAAAATACTCAGTGATGCCCACCTTTCAACAAGTTTTGCTGGTACCCAAGACAGCGACTTTTTGTCAGAGATGTGTGGGAGAAGCAGCGTAAAACACCCACCCACTGGTTTGTTGGGCACCTCAACAGATAGATTCCTCCTTGCCAGGCACGGGCACCCTAACGATCTGCTCACCTAGCTCAGTCTTTAGCTTCTTTTTGACGTTTCCACCATTCAGTGAGTCACAAACACTCTCCAAAGAGAACTGATCTTAGCCTGGGGAGGAGAGCTCTTACAAATGTATTCTTCCTTTTGAAAATTTCCCTAAGCCCTAAAGGTAATGACTGCTACCTACATTTACTACCTAGATTTACTGTTTTGCCATTTTTATATTACTTGTTAATAAATCTTTATATTAAATTTTCTTTTTTTACTTACACTCCTGATTTCTATCTTTGACATGAATTCTGACTGAGACAGATAGCAATGCAAATAAATTAAAATCCAGTAACTAATTCAAGAAAAGATGTGCAAGATCTTTCTGGAAGGGAAAGAAAAATGACTTTATTCAAAGACAATAAAAAGATAAAAAAAAATAAATGAAGAGAGACATACCACGCTCATGGATATAAAGATTCAGGATATCCATTTTTCCCAAATAATCTATGGATTCAATATAATTACAGGCAAAATATCAAGGTATATAAATACATTAGATACAATTAACTAAGTACAATAGGTAAATACAATTACATAAATATACAAGATATAATTAAGTACAATTAATAAATATAATTTAAATAGATAAATAAATATTTATGAATACCTACTACCATAATTACATGATTGAATAAATAGATAAATGGAGGAAAAGAGACAAATTTTTCATTCAGAACAATTCAAAATAATTTACATGGGTACACACCCCCTCAAGAAGGTGGCATATAACTTCTCAACACTTTAGTGCAGGTTCGGCTTAGTGACTTATTTCCATAAAGTACAGAAAAGGAGAAAAAAGTAACTTTACAGTGGAGCAACTTGGCAAACACTACCTTTAGTCAGATGATCAAGGTTGACATTATCAATGATGAGTCCCGTTGATAGCATATATTCTTTTTTTTTAAGATTTAATTTATTTATTTGTTAGAGAGAGAGAGTGCAAGCAGGGGGGAACAGCAGAGGAAGAGGGAGAAGCAGACTCCCCACAGAGCAAGGAGCCTGATATGGGCTTGATCCCAGGACCCTGGGGTCATGACCCAAGCTGAAGGGAGACGCCTAACCGACTGAGGCACCAGGCATCCTGATAGCATATACTCTTGATATGATTTCACCTCTGTGATTGTCCTCCCTAAACCATAACCCCAGTCAGATCATAAGAAAAATATCAAATAAAGCTAAATAAAGAACATTCTACAAGATGCTTGACCAATGCTTTCCAAAACTATCAAGGTCATCAAAATAAGGAAAGTTTGAGAAACTGTCACTGTTGAACTCACAGAGGAATCTAAAACAGATGACTAGGGGCACCTGGGGGGCTCAGTTGGTTAAATGTCTGCCTTCAGCTCAAGCCATGATCCTGAGGTCCTGGGATCAAGCCCACATCAGACTCCCTGCTCAATGGGGAGCCTGGTTCTCCCTCTGCCTACCACTCCCCCTGCTTATGCTCTCTCTCTCATTCTGACAAATAAATAAATAAATAAAATCTTTTTAAAAATTCAATTTATTTAAACCAAAACCCTCCAAAAACAGCTCACGTATTTCTCCCATGCTAACTTCTGACAATCACCAATATGTTCTCAGTATACATGAGCTTAGCCTTATAAACATGTATATTTCACATATAAGAGAGAGCATACAGTATTTGTCCGTCTCTGTCTGCTTATCTATATAGTATCAAGTCATTGAGGTCCATCTGTGTTGTTGCCAATGGCAAGATTTCACTTTTTAATGGTTGAATAATATTCCATTGTGTGTATATTTCTTCATCCATTCATCTATTAAAGGTCACGTAGGTAGTTTTCATGCCTTGACTATTACAAATAATGCTGCAATGAACATAGGGATGTGTATATCTTTTTGAGTTAATGTTTTCATTTTCTTTGGATAAATACCCAGAAATGGAATTGTTGGACTGTATGGTAGTTCTAGTTTTAATTTTTTGAAACTATAGTGTTTTCCATAATGGCTGCACCAATTATGTTCCCACTAATAGCATGCAAGGGTTCCCTTTTCCCCACACCCTCACCAATACTTGTTATTTCTAGTCTTTTTAATAATAGCCATTCTAACAGGTGTGAAAGGATATCTCATTATGGTTGTGATTTGCATTTACCTGATGATTAATGATGAAAAGAATCTTTTAAAATACCTATTAGCCATCCATATGTCTTCTTTGGAAAAAATGTATTCAGATCTTTGGCCTGTTTTTTAAGTGGAATTTTGGGGGGTTTTGCTATTGAGTTGTATGAATTCTTCGTGTGTTTTGGATATTAGCCCCTTGTCAGATATACAATTCACAAATGTTTTCTTTGATTCAATAGGTTTTGTTTTCATTTTGTTGATAGTTTTCTTTGCTGTCCAGATGCTTTTTAGTTTGATACAGTCCAACTGGTTTATTTTCACTTCTGTTGCTTTTGTTTTTGGTGTCAGATTCAAAAAATCATCACCCAAACTGATTGCTTTTCTTTTCTGATGTTTTAATTAATCTTTTAGGCATCTATTGCAAAGTGACTGAAAATATTTACTCTTCGATTCTTGGAGGGAATATGTTTGAATATTAATAGTGATTACCTCTGGATACAAAATTACAAGGGCTCCTGTTTTATTCTTTACACCCTTTGTACTTTTCAAAAATCTTATTTAAGAGCATACATATCTTATACAAAAAGATGTTATTAATGTTTTTTATTAATTCATTCAGTAAATATGCATTTAGTATCTGCTCTGTCTAGACACTGATGATTTGTTTATGAGCAGGACTGACACTATCCCTATTGCCTCAGAGCTTACATTCAAGGAGAGGAGACAGAAAATAAACACGAAAGAAAACCCTGCTGGCTTGGATGTGGGGTGGGACTGGAAGAGAGGAGTCAAGATGGTCTGAACAACTGAGACTATGATGTCATTTACGAAAAGAGGAAGAAAGTGTTTCAAATCATTGAGAGGTTATTGATCAAGTAATACGTGTGAAATACACACATGAAAGACAAGTGTTATTGGGATTGATACTTGGCTAAGGACATTAAAGTATTATTTAATTGCCTACATCTCTCCACATCATGAAAAAAATGTTTTTATTATAAAAATTTCACTCTAGGGGCGCTCAGTCAGTTAAGTGTTTCCCTTCGGCTCAGGTCATGATCTTGGCATCTCAGGACTGAGCCCCAAGTTGGGCTCTGTGCTCAGCCGGGAATCTGCTTCTCCCTTTCCCTCCACCCCTCCCCCGCTTCTGCTCTTGGTCTCTCTCTCTCTTTTCTCTCAAATAAAATAAACAAAATCTTTAAAAAAATTTTTCAGTCTAATGAGTTAAGCACTATTTATCAGAAGAAAAAATTTTGAAAACTAAAAGATTTATAAATTCTATACCTCTTTGCAGCTTAGGATTTAAATTTATTAACTTGAGAGAATTGGGTGTGCAAGCTTTTGAGAGGCATTTTATAGGGTCTCTTAACCGAACTCATTTTACTATCTACCCAAATTTTTACAACAGCCCCAAGCATCCTCTAATTATAATTATTCTCTGTACCTCAGTGTTGTAGCTCAATCAATCTCCTTTTCATTTCAAAGGCAAGAGAGTACTTCATTATGAGAATTAGGAGGTTGTCTCCAAGTTTTTTTTTAAGATTTAATTTATTTATTTGAGAGAGTGAATGAGAGAGAGAGAAAGAGAGAATACAAGTGAGGAGGGGCAGAGGGAGAGAGAGAAGCGGACCACCCTCTGAGCAGACTACCAGGCTCGATCTCCAGACTCCAGGATCATAACCTGAGCCAAAGGCAGATGCTTAACCGATTGAACCACCATCTTAAGATCTCATACCATGTCAGTTACTAGTAGATTCATAACATTATTAAATAGTAACATAGGTCACTGTGGCTTATCAGACATCAAATGATCAAATCATTTTTACACATGGTCACACCTAAGGAAATAACCTGTACTAACATTCAAAAAGAAAAAAATTTTTTGTATCATTTTATGTGACAGTCATTGGAGTGTCTCTTCAATATCATCCACACCATGGTCTCCCTTCTTCCGTTGCAATGCCATTCCCCCTCCCCATCTGCTCTGTAGTTGTTACTCTTTGTATTGTTATTCCATTTTCACATACATGGGGGGGGTCCCCCTCACCGATTGGCCTGATTGGCCTTCGTTGACCCCTTTCCTCCTGATTGAGTCAGGTGCTGCCCTATCCATAGCACTCTCCTTCACTTCATCTCTCTCCTAGCTACATCAAACTTGTTTACCTCTCTGCGTCCATTACTGATTACCAAAGTCCAAGGCACTGCTAGAGGCTGCACATACAGCGCTAAAGAAAATAGTCCCTATGTGCAAAACTTCTAAGGAACTATTTCCTTATAGTTCCTCTTATAGTTCATCTTCACTGTTTTTTTAGTTACATGAATAAATGAACTAATTTGGAGACTAGATAAAATCACTGTTATCACAGAATCAGTCATAAAAAATTTACTTGGGTGAGTGTAATTATCCTCCATGACTAGTGCAGCAAAGCATAAAGAAGGCTCCAAAAGCTGAAAAATTTTCCATGTCCATTGACCTAGAATCTTGAAGAAATTAAACCACATTTTCAATTAAAAGAAACAGAAAGCAATCAGAATATGAGAAAATGAACTCTTCATAAAAATTGAACGTGCTTTTTAAAGCACTAAAATAGTCTTTTTTCAGGCCATAAGTATGTTTTGTTTTGTTTTCACCTTTTTGTGTTTATGTGTGTATGTCATGCTTTTAAAATCAGTGCCATATGGTATAAAATCTCGTAACTAAGAAATCAAAAACAGGTTCTAGTGTAATCACTATCATTTCAGATCTTTGAATGAGGTCCTTAATATCTCTTAAGTGTCCTTATGCAACAAATATGTTAAAGATATTTGTCCTTTTGTCCAAAAAGAATGTGATGAGGTTTGGTTGACCAAACATAGATGTAGAAATCCATCAAAACTTAAAATAGACTAGAGAAACATATTTTGCTGGAGGTAGAATATCATAGCTACCGGTGGTAAGCACAATAATGGACTCCCGAAGATGTACAAGTCTTAATTCCCAGAACCTGAGAATATGTTATCTTCTGGGGCAAAAGGATTTTCACAGATCTCATTAAGACTCTTAAGACAGACAGATTGTCCAGGTGGTGACCAGGATTTTCTCCTTGATCAAACTCTTCCTAGGCTCCTCTGAGCCCTCTTCCCAACTAAGCCTCTGTTTCTAACAGCTTGAGGCCTCATCCCTAGGATGCCTCTAGCCCCCATTTAAAATGCGTGCCTGAGAAAACTCAAGCTGGCCAAAAGAATTCACTGTTTGTTCCAGCCAACTCCTGAAGATAGAGCCCCCTGTCTTGCAGTCTTGGTGGGAGGGGATGAGCCTAACTTTTCAGAGGGCTAGTTAACAAACCCAGATGATCACGTGGACCAACCCTCACTTCCTGCTTCTTAAGATTTTCATTTCCCTGACTGTACGGAAGCCATTCCCCCACTTTCCTCCCTCAGTCTCCCTCAAAAACCTCCAATTACCTCTGCACAGTCTGGAACGGAGCTCAGCTCTTTCTCCTATCATCAGTAATCACCAAATAAAATCTGGTTTCACTGCTTTAATTAAAGTCTGACTGCATTTATCTTTGACAGTGGGCCCGATGTAAAATCACCAGGGTCCTTATGAGAGGGAGCTGGGAAGATCAGGAACCAGAAGAGGAGACAACCGAAGCAGAGATGGTGATCAGCTGTGAACCAAGGAGTGTAGTCATTCTTTACAAACTGGAAAAGGCCAGGAAGGATTCTTCCCTAAGGCCTTGAGAAAAAATACAAGCTGGGGTGTCTGGATGGCTCAGTGGTTTAAAGCCTCTGCTTTCGGCTCAGGTCATGATCCCAGAGTCCTGGGATCGAGCCCCGCATTGGGCTCTCTGCTCAGCGGGGAGCCTGCTTCCCCCTGCCTCTCTGCCTACTTGTGATCTCTGTTTTGTCAAATAAAAAATAAAAAATCTTTAAAAAAAAAAAAAAAGAAGAAGAAGAAGAAGAAGAAGAAGAAGAAGAAGGAATACAAGCCTGTGGACCACTGGATTTCAGCCCCATAAGACCTTTCTCAGACCTCTGACCTCCAGAGCTGTAAGATAACAAATCTGTATAATTTTCAGACACTAAGTTTGAGGTGATATGTTATGTAACAGCCGTAGGAAACTAACAAGCCATCTGTGCTACAAGATCAGCCCAAAGTGTGTTAATGTCATATAACCACCAGAGATAGGATCGAAACAGCCACCTTATGGATTTTTGTGACCATGGACAATCTGGAACTCGTAGCAGGCTGACATCAGCACATTTCTAAGGAATATATCTTCAAGTAGGTCTGTGATTCAAAATTAGGTATCTTTCTTTGGGAACACGCAATACATACTGGATACCAGAGAACTTGCATAAGACTGAGCGGAACTTCTTGACAGACATACAAGGGTGAAGTCATGATCATTTTTCTCAGCACTTTTAACAAGGCTGATTCATTTTTTTTTAAGATTATTTATTTTTGAGAGAGAGTGCAAAAATGAGGGAAGGGGAAGAAGGAAAGAATCTTCAAGCAGATTTCCCGCTAAGCACACAGCCTGACGCAGCGCTTGATCTCACGACCCATGAGATCATGACCTGAGCCGGAACCAGCCCCAAGGCTGATTCATCTTTACTGAAATTGATTCCCTTCACAATTGCTAAGGAAAATTCTAACATATAACGCACTTTCAATGAGCTCTGCTTTTGGGGGCAATATAATAAAATTATATACTGTCGGCCCAACACCAGCCTTCTTATAGAACCTTTAAAGGGCTGCTTGTGTTTTCTTGGTGTACAGGCCTATGGAACGGAAAGCATAATGGACTCTTCTCCCAGAAACAGCATAGAGAGACCAAACAGAAAGTTGCATGTTACCTTGGTGCTGGAGGCCAGATTTCGATTTGATAATTCATTTTCCCTCTCTTGAGTTTATTTTTTATTTTTTTAAGATTTTTAAACTTATGTATGTGTGTGAGAGAGAGAGCACAAGCAGACGGAAGGGGGAGAAGCGCGTTCCCCACTGAACAGGGAGACTATGCAAGACTCCATCCCAGGACTCCCGGGATCATGACCTGAGCCAAAGGAAGATGCTTAATCGACTGAGCCACCTAGGCAACGCCCTCTCTCTAGTTTACATTGCCTACGCTCTTGTATTTTGAGGTGTTTTTGTTTGTGGTTAATCTTAAGGGGCAACTATATTATCAGATGCCAATATCCGCTCCTATTCTGTTTTCTACTTGCTGATCTGATACATTTCCATAGTGAATGTCTTTCTTAGTTAATATTGTTCAGAATAAATATCTGGCCTGAATTTGCCCAGTCTTTCAGATGGCCATTCACATTCCCATTGATCTCATGTTTCCCTAATACTCTTTTTTTTTTTAAATTAATATATAATGTATTATTTGCTTCAGGGGTACAAGTCTGTGATGCATCAGGCTTACACAAGTCACAGCGCTCACCATAGCTTCTCCAATACTCTTAAATGTATACTTTACAATCTCTAATATTTCTGGCCTCTCACAAAGCAATTTTCCCAAGATACACTTATAATACGGATTGTGTCCATTTCTATTCTGCTCTGTTCTTGCCGGCCACATCTCAGAGAAAATAACTGAAAAATCACTTATTTTCGGGACTCTTCCCAGTGGTAGTCTTAAGTTCAGGGATATTAACAATTCAAACTGGATGAACACTTGCAGCAAGGGAAATGGAAATTATATTTTTCTGGGAACTTCTATGTTGTCACCATTAAATCATACTGTGAAATGGTTTCAGATTGGAAAGATTCCATCTCCCGCAACATGGGTCCTGTGGCTCCAACTGGGCATTTTCCTTCAAACTATAAACTTTCTTTAGCTTATTTTACATTTCAGTTAACTTCAGCAGGCAAATGGGTAAAGAAAAATATTATGTTTCAGCTGTAAGTTTGGAAGGGATTCTGTTGTGTCCCTTTGAGGATTTTGTAATGGCAAAATTGCATTGACTGCAAACAGCCCTTCTTTTAACAGATGTGCATGATACACATGGTTTAGGAGGGAAACGAATTATGGTCTGCAATCCATTTGTAATGAAGTAATGTCTCTAAAATGACCATTGACATCCTACCTTCTTTGGTGGCAAGTTTTGCAAAAGCAACAGCTCAATGAATAAATTGGTTACTTCAACTTGTGCAAGGTTTGTAACAGGTAATTCCCCCCATGAGTGTCTTAATATTTCTTTAATTAAGGGCTGCATTCTAAATTAATTAAAGAGGACCCCGGAGGAGAAACATCGAGCTGGCGGATTTAATTATGAAGCCTTGGGGTATAACAAGTCTCTAAAAGTTAAATTTAATAAAACTGGCTCTGTCTTTAAATAAATGCAAACCCCTCTTCTAGAAAGTCAAATTAATTTGGTTACTCACCGTGTTTGAGAGAGCGAAGCCCTGGAAAAAAACTCATTCTTGCTATGAAAGAGTTTGTAAATGTGTCAGAACTAGTTTGCTAGTTTTGTGAAAGAACTTTAAGGATAATAAAATAAAATTAACTTTTAAAAATTATATGGTATGGACTTGTGTTCTAGGAATAACAGACCAAGACTTCCACCAAAGACAATTAGAAAATCTGGACAAAATCTTTTTGTAAAAACGGCTTGATGGGATCGGAGTTAATAAAATAGTGAAGAGTTATCGAGCTGGAAGCCAGTGGAGGACATAGGCCTGGGAAGGGAGCTGGAGTTTGGGGTCACTCTGCCCCTGGGGATATTTGCCAATCCTGACAGCCTCACACTTCACAGCCTCACATGGCTTGGGAAACAGAGAATGAAGTCCAGAGTCTACCAGAAGTGTCCTCCATGAACTTTTTTCTTCATTTTCAGAATGAGAGAGTTGCATCCTAAGATTGGGGTGAACTAGAAATAAATGGCCCTCCGAGAACCTGAAGTTCAGCTTCGAATTATCTCAATGTCTAAAACTGGAATAATATGAAGAAGGCAGACAGAAGCAACCGTAAATCCATCCCGGAGGAATATTACATCTTCCTGGGATTCTTATTATCTCAAGAGCTTTGTAGATGTGAAGTCTGGCATCATCAAAAATAACCAGGCACATAAAGACTCGTGACATGAATAAAACTAGAAGCAAAAAAAAAAAAAAACCAAACCGATGGGGGCCTCACATAGTGGAATTACCAGATGTGAACTCCTAAATGCTGGGGGAAAAAAGAAGAAGGAAAGGTTTTGATCTCTGGGTTATTCTGGTGAGAAACACCAAATTGTTTTTTTGGTTTTGGGTTTTTTTTTTAAGGTTTTACTTATTTATTTGTAAGAGAGAGAGTGAGAGGGCACAAGCAGGGGGAGCAGCAGGCAGAGAGAGAAGTAGGCTCCCCGCTGAGCAAGGAGCCCGATGGTGGACTCCATCCCAGGACACCATGATCTTGATCTGAGCTGAAAGCAAATGCTTCACCAACTGAGCCAACCAGGTGTCCCTGAAATACCAAATTGTTAATGCATCTTTGCTTCCAGATTAGCCAATCCAGAACATGTCCCCTCAACCCTAATCCCTCCTCAGAACCAGTCAACACTAGCCCAAACACCCCATAGTTTCTTCAAGTGGTTTTCCTTGCTGATGAACTAAATAAAAAAAAAAACTTTAAAAGTGTATTTCTTGTCATCTTTGGCTGGTAGCTTTGACACAATTCAGTGAAAGAGTTAGGATCATTTCCCTCTGTATATGATGAGAAAGTCATGATGGATTTCCAGCCATTGTAGACACAATAACTTAAGAGAAAGAACATGATATCTGATTTTTTTTGAGAAGTGTGGGTCATCTAAATGACCTAAGGAAGTTTTAGACACTGAGTGCCTACTTATATATCTGAATAAGCTAATAATACAACTGTATGATTCAGAAATTCTTTTTTTTTTAAAGATTTATTTATTTATTTAAAAGAGAGAGCATGCATGCACAGGAACAAGTAAGGGAGAGGGGCAGAGAGAGAGAGAGAGTCCTGAAGCTGACTCCCCACTGGGCAGGGAGCCCAGCACAGGGCTCAATCCTACAACCTGAGATGGTGACCTGAGTGGAAATCAAGAGTCAGCCACTTAACCAACTGAGTGACCCAGGTGCCCCTGTAATTCAGGGATTCTTAAAGCTATATATAGCCATCAGGTCCTGGAAAGAAACAAAATAACATGACATAGACACCAAGATCTTAGTGCATCTAACACAGACAATATGGTCCTTCAAATTATATGCAAATTTTTTAAATTTCATGTTTGAAGTTGTAATTTATCAACTGTAGGTTAAGATAAGGTTTGCCCTGGCCACAAGCTTATAGTTATTTACCTACATGAATGCTGAGAGGTCATATTATTTGATTTCCATTTTCTTAACTTTTGGGGGCTTCTCCAGCTGTGTGCCAGAGATAACATTCTCATCTGTGACCGCACCAATAAAATCTGGGGTGATTTTCAGTTCATCCAGGATTATGAATCACTAGTTTACATGTCTATAACCTAAAACAAAAATAGGAAACCTTGTTTAGGAAAATGAACTTTTTTTTTCAGGTTAAATTATCCTGTTGTGTGAATTAACAAAATAACTGAGGCCGGGTTTAAGTCACAAGGACAATAAATGTCATTTTTATAACCAAGAGAAGGGTGCCATGTAGATCAGACTTTCCACTGTTTTGCTTTTCATTCGACAAAGATTTATTGTGTGCCTACTGTAAGCCAGGCCTTGTGCCCTGGAAATAAGAGTCAACGAAACAGACATGTTCTCTCGAGGACTTTCTGGTTTAGAGGAAGAGCCAGACATTAACCAAACAGTCATACACAGAAGTATTTAAGAATGACCTGTGACAAGTGCTATGAAGATACAATACAGAGTCCTTCGAGAAAACACGTAGGGGGCACCTGTTCTGGGCTGAAATGTCAGGGAAGTTTGAGTTTGAGATAAAATGTTTCAGTTGGAAGATTAATAAAGTGGGCAAGAGTCTCCCAGAAAAAGGAAAAAGCATGTGCAATGTCCTGAAAAAGAGTATAGGGTAATGCTTCTCGAACTTTAATATGCACATATGAGTTGTCTGGGGGTTCTTATTAAAAGACAATAGATTCAAAATGCAACACAGGATAGACATCAAATTCACAAGAGAAATTAAAAATTTAAAAATTTAAATTAGTGTACTTAATTAATTAGTTTAATTAATTAATTTAAACATTAAATTAAATCCTTGCCCTTTACAAAAAGGTCATTCACTATCTGTTCTATAAGGCTGTGTGTAGGGCAGGGGTGCAGGTCCTAGAAATAATAGAAATGGGGGAAAAAAAGCAGTTTTTCATGGGGATCCCTTTAGTTTCATGGTCTCATTGGGAATCTCTCAAAAACTTTTAGTAAACTTTTTTCTATATTGTTATGTAAGAGATTTTAATGAATGGACTCTGCTTAGCAGTTAGTGGGTCCTTTTAATGAGATAAATCGTGTCTTTTTTAAATTCTGGGAATGTTTTTCCCATTATTTAAGAATTAGGTCCACTTCAGGGGCGCCTGGGTGGCTCAGCCGGTTAAAGGTTAAACGTCTGACTCAGGTCACGATCTCAGGGTTGTGAGATGGGCCGCTGGGCTCCGCACTCAGAGGAGTCAGTCTCTCTTTGCCTTTCGCTGCCATCGCTCACTCTCTCTCTCTCTCCCTTCTCTCCCTTTCTCTCTAAATAAGTAAATAAGTCTTCAAAAAAAATCATGTCCACTTCATTATATCTTTTCTTCCCTGTGTGCCTTTTCTGTCTCTATAAACAATGGAAATTTTGTCTTCCATGACCCTTTCTTTCATATGGTCTATATTTTGTCCTTTTGCACTGTAGTTTAGAGAAACAATTGATATGAATTATGAACATGACAGTTTTTTTCTCTACTGGGTCCAAAGATGCCACTAAACTGGCCTTTAGTTTTACCTGTCAGATCTTAATTTGTTCGAACTCAAGCTGATTCTGTTTTAGAATTGTAACTCTATAACTCCTTTTACATTAACTCCAAAGACATCATTAATTGTATTTGTTTTAAATTCTGTTCTAATTGCCATATTAACTTGTTTATTCAAGTATGCTTTCTGCCATTTTTTTTTCCTGTGGTGTGGCGTTTTGTAAGCAGAAAGAATTAGGGGTCCCCTGAAAAAGAAAAAGAGAAGACAAAGCTTTCAGGACACAGAAGAAGTCATGTTAGACCCCCAGCTGTTTTTGTGATCTGTGCCCAAAGACAATACTTGCAGAACTTCCTAAGGGGTGTTGGGAATTATTACAAAGGAATGTAAAAAACTCAGTGCTTAAGGATTTTAAGGAAACAAGGAAAATGCAAAAAATAACAGTCTCTGTAGGCGAAGAGCTAGCTTGACCGTTATCAGACATAAATCAGTAGTAAAACTCCCAGTGCTTTTTCAAAAGTAAAGATTGACAACACACATTCTGCGTCAGTTTTTGCAGGAATTAAACGCTGTGAGTACTCCAAGACGGGACTGACTGGAGACAGACAACTGATGATACTGACCTTGGCTGGCACTTGTGACTTTGGTCAACTAAGACCTGTCCTCTGTCAGCTAGGAATGGCTTTTGCCCCAACTCTGTACTGAGGTCTCTTTGCCAAGCCCATTCATGAATATGCATGCACCCTGCGCTTAAAACTTCCCCAGTTTTGTTGTCTGGGGGAGTCATAGCTTTGGAAGTTATCCCTTGTGATGTCCTTCATTTGCTGCAAATAAAAGTTGCTTCCTTTGAACCAATCCCCAGGAGATAGTCTCCATCTGTAACTCACCAAGGAGCAAACTCACATGAGTTAGGTTACATTTTCTCAAATATTTAATGATATGCATTTGTGTGCTCTTCTTTGCGTTTAAGAATCTCTCCTAAGCTGTTCCATTGTATCTCCATGGGCAGCCTGCTCAGGAAGAAGTGTGGTCTGCACTGACTTTGCTGAGAGTCCCATCCATCTTGCGACCACAGAGGGGTGGATTTATAATTACATTTCAGATTTTTCCTTGCTTGATCATTCTTCACAGTTTCTGATTCACCCTATTTTTTTTTTAAGATTTTATTTATTTATTTGACAGACAGAGATCACAAGTAGTCAGAGAGGCAGGCGGGGGGTGGGGGGAAGCAAGCTCCCCGCTGACCAGGGAGCCTGATGTGGGGCTCGATCCCAGGACCCTGGGATCATGACCTGAGCTGAAGGCAGAAGCTTTAACCTACTGAGCCACCCAGACACCCCATGAGTCACCCTATTTCTGATCCCCTTTTTATTTTTTAGTTTAGTCATTTATTAATAATTTGCCCTTCTTAGAGACTTTGATTAAGATAGAGATGTAGTATGTATTTAATCTATGATCTTTAAACCAACTTCATAATTAATTATTTAACATTAATTTTTTATGTTTGTGTTTCCTCAATAGGGCAACAATACGTTATGTAGAAAGAGTGATGACTCACTTTTTCTATAAAGATAGATGTAAAGAAGGATGGAATGGAATTCACAATCCAGAAATAGACATATACATTTATGAACAATTGATTTTTGACAAGGGTTCCAAGATCATTTGCTAGGGAAAGAAGAGCATAACATATAGTGCTGAGGCAACTAGAAACCACATGAAAAAAAAATGAAGTTAGAACCCTCCTTGACACAACATGCAAAAATTAACTGAATGTGAATCAGTGACCGAAGTATGAGAACTAAAATCATAAAACTCTTAGAGGAAAATGCAGGAGTAAATCTTAACTAACTTGGATCAAGCTATGGATTTATCAACATGACACCTAAAGCATGAACAACACAAAAAGAAATAGAAACATGAGATTTTGCCAAATGGAAGACTCTTGTGCACCAGAAGTCAGTATCAAGGAAGTGAAAAGACAGTCTTGCACAATGGGAACAATATTTGCAAATCATATATCTGATATTATCCAGACTTTATAATTATCCAGAATTACTCCTGTAATTCAACAATAGAAAGATAAATAACTCAGTTTAAAAATGGGCAAAGATTTTGACCAGATATTTCTGTGTTCCAATTAGGTAGAGCTGGAGGTGCAGGCAATGAAAGAATTCACTCAAAGTGGAACAAAGGAGATAGAAGTTTATTGACTACACTGTGAGGGAGCAGGGGGAGACGCACTGAGAGGAGAGGACAGCAGTGAGAGGACAGTGAGAGGACAGCAGAGGAGAGACTGTCTGCCAGGAGTCAGTGGGTGGGGGCTAGCTTTAAAGGGGAAACTGTGGAGGTACCAGAAGTTGTGGAATTTTCCTTTACTGGTACCTGTGCCTGGCTCTAAGTAGCCCATTGGTCAGCTAGGGCCTCTGGCTATTTTTTTTTCTTTTTAAGATTTTATGTATTTATGTCAGGGAGAGAGACAGAGATAGCAAGAGAGTGCAGAAGCCAGGAAGAGAGGGAGAAACAGGCTCCTTGCTGAGCAGAGAGCCCAACGTGGGGCTTGATCTCAGGACCCTGGGATCATGACCTGAGCCAAAGGCAGATGCTTAACCAACTGAGCCACCCAGGCACCCTGATTGACTGATGGATTGATTGATTGATTGTTTTTGTTTTGTTTTGTTTGTTTTGGTTTAGTTTGATTTGTTTTTTGTTGTTGTTGTTGTTGTTGTTTTAAAGAAGGAGTGCATGCAAGCCAGCGGGGCGGGGAGGGACAGAGGGAGAGGGAGAGAGGGAATCTTAAGCAGGCTCCACATCCAGCTCCATCTCACAACCCTGAGATTATGACCTGAGCCAAAACTAAGAGTCAGACCCTTCACAGACTGAGCCGCCAAGGTGCCCCAAGAGATTTTATTTTGGACAAGTGGGAATGTTTTGAAACTATATAGAAGTGGTAGTTATACAACACTGTGACCATACTAAAAGTCACGGAATTGTTCACTTTCAAATGGTGGATTTATATCAAGTGAAATTCACCTCAACAATGTTTTTAAAGCAGTGACTGATTTCCCACTTCCATTTCTGGACTAGATGGAGTAGACAAACATTCTCCATTCCTCCCACTAAATGCAGTTAAAAGCCCTGGATGTTATATATAAACCAAATATAATGAAACTCTAAAAGGTACAGAGAAAATGCCAGACCATGTAGGGGAACTCTGGATTTCAGAAACAACATAGCAGTCTGGTTCTTCAGTTTTCTTTTTGCTTCATGTATCTTACACTAGGCAATGGAGAAGCCAGAAACTTGGAAATCCCAACAGTACAGACAAAAAAGCCCCCAACCAAACAACCAACCAACCAAACAAACAAACAAACCAAATAAAAGCCTCCTCTTTCTAGCCAAAGGACCAAGAAAGGGGAGCTTGGGTTTCCACCTCTAGAGCTTGGATTTCCACCTTCCAGAGAAGCCACTTTCCTCCTCATTGAGTAGTGTCAGAGGAGGTCTAGTGGAGAGTCAGGACTGTCTCTACTGTGTGGTGATAACATGGTCACCCCCTGCAGCATCATTAGGTCATGTGGGGAACAGGAATGATATGAGACCCTGTTGCTCTTCCCAGGCAAGGTGAGATCACTGGAGGTCTAGAGTGACAGGAACACACAACCACACCCAGTTGTAAAGCAGAGCCCTTCATCACCCCACATAGCAATGGAATCTGGACCTTCATACCCACTTAGCAGTAATGGAGCAGCACCCTCTCCCCTCACCAGAGTCGTGTCAAAGAAAACCTGCTGAAACAGAAGACGGAAGTAAGATTTAGAGTTTCATGACAGAAGATCAAAATGTCCAGGTTCAAACAAAAACTTCTTGTCATACTAAGAACCAGAAAAACCTCAACTCGAATCAACAGACACTGAAACCAAGGTGACAGAGATTTTAGAATTCTATGACAGAGATATTAAGGCAATTTGAGAACTGAAAAATACAGGAACTTCAATTAAAAACCTGATGGATATGCTTAACAACAGAATTGAGGAACAGAGGAAAGAATCAGCCAATGTGAAGACAGAACAATAGAAATTATCCAATATGACACCAGAGAAAACAGACTGACAAAAAGGGAAGAGGGCCTTAGGGGCCTGTGTGGGTATAAACTACACAAAAGATCTAACATTCATATCATCACAGTCCCAGAAGGGGAAGACAAAGAGAAAGTTCCAAAAAGGTATTTGAAGAAATACTGGCTGAAAATTCCCCACATTTGGCAAAGAACCAGAAACCTACAGTTTCTTGAAACTGAGTGGACCCTGAACAAGATGAAAGAAAACATAGAATATCTTCCAGACACAGGCTTGGTAAAGAGTTATTAGACATGATGCCAAAAACATGATCTATAAAAAATGATTGATAAATTGGATTTCATCAAAATGTAAAATATTCTCTCAGCGAAAGATCCAGTTAAGAGGATAAAAACGCAAACTAACGACTGAGAGAAAATATTTACTAACCACATATACTACAAAAGACACATATCTAGAATATTCAAAAAAACCCTCTCAAAATGCAAGAGTTAAAAAAAAAAGGCAATCCTTTTTTTGGACAAAAGACGTGATGTAGAAGAACTGACAATACTGACTCCATCTTGGCCCCTCCATCTGGCTCCTGTTCGCGCAATGACTTCTCTCAGAACTATTTGTTCTGGGCCCCTGGGAGATTAATACACATGCCTCAGAAATGGCCACCAAGGTGGGGATAGGGGAGCCTTGGCCTCCCAGGAATCTGTTAGAGATAGCATAGTTTTCCCTTCCTGATGCATAGCAACTCCACAAGGTCTAATTAAAGGCTAGCCATCACTTGGGTGCATGCCAACCCTTCCAGGTCGCTGCAGTCCCCCTTCTTCTCCACCCCTTATTCTATAAAATCTGTGGACAAGACTTTGTGGAAAATAGCTCTGCAGCTACATAGTTACCCTGAATAAAACACTGTGTGAGCTATACGGAGTCTCCTGCTTTGCTTTCTAGTCTCAAAATGCCTTCTAAGTTTGAGGGATACTTTATTGTCCCTCCCCCACCTTCTAACACATAAAACGTTATTTTGCTAAAAAGAATGTACAGAAGTCAAGTAAGCACATGGAAAGATGTCCAAGATCCTTAGACGTTAAAAAGATACAAATTATAGGGTGCCTGGGTGGCTCAGTCAGTTAAGCCTCTGCCTTCAGCTCAGGTCATGATCCCAGCGTTCTGCGATCGAGCCCCACATGGGGCTTTTTGCTTAGCAGGGAGCCTGCTTTCCCCCGCCCCCCGCCTGCCTCTTTTCCTACTTGCGATCTTTCTCTGCCAAATAAATAAATAAAATCTTTTAAAAAAAAGTTTTTAAAAGCACCTCCTTGGAGGTGCTACTCTGTGGCTATAATGAAAGATGAACAATGGCAAAAATATCACTAAAGAACTCTGAGAGATGTGAATCCTATGAGTTAAGTTACAAAACAGCCTTAGATCCAAGAGATCTGCCTGGGTCTCCTCAATTTGCTCCAAGAGTCTAGAAGTGCTGTCAGGCCGAGTAACCCCACACCCACCTTTTTCTTGAAGGTATATCTGTTTTCCCTGGTATTGAAGTACAAGAGATATTATGTGAGGTGACAAATACATTCCAACCCCAGAACTTGGTTCTTGCTACATTTTTCTGGAATGATTCTCTTGCCAGATGTCCACCCCTTCACTTTCTGTCTCTAAAATGTCATCTACTCAGAGACGTCTTCCCCAAGGCGCCCTGTTACAAATAGCATGCCCCCTCCCACACAAGCACCATATTTCTCTAACCATGCTATCTGAGTTTTTTTTTAGTTACTAGTACTAATACTTTGGCATACTTTTTCCCCAGGGTAGGAATTTTGTCTAATCTCTTCACCAATCTCATCTACCTACTTCAGTATGAGCACATTAACGAGATAAGTGATCAAATAAGGGAGATACATGTGATATGAGTACATAGTACATCCTGAATAATGGTGTACATTCCCAGTAAGCCTGTTCCTGGTGTCTTTTTCTGACATTTAAATATCTATCAGCAGGGGCATCTGGGTAGTTCAGTCAGTTCTTGGTTTCAACTCAGGTCATGATCTCAGTATGGGCTCGAGCTTATTGCTGGGCTCCACACCACTCACTGGGGAGTCTGCTTGAAATTCTTTCCCTCTGGTCCTTCCCGCTCTTGAGCACACACACTCACGCGCACACACTCTCTCTCAAATAAATAAATCTTCAAAAAATAATAAAACAAAAATCTATCAGTAAAACATGTCTTTTGAAACTTTTAATAGCTTAGTATTTAAAATCAATGTTTTCAATGAATACAATTAAGCCATATTTTTAAAGGGCAAAGAATATCAAAACAGAGTAATTAGGTGTCAGTGAAACTTGTAAATTTATAAAAGATTTACAACTTTAATTAAATTTTTATATTGACTTTACTTTCTGCCAGTAAAAACCCAAACAGTTTAGTTTAGCTTGGTCTTATAAAAAACACACAAATCGGGGCACCTGGGTGGCTCAGTGGGTTAAAGCCTCTGCCTTCTACTCAGGTCATGATCCCAGGGTCCTGGGATCAAGCCCCACATCGGGCTCTCTGCTCCGCAGGGAGCCTGCTTCCTCCCCTCTCTCTCTCTGCCTGCCTCTCTGCCTACTTGTGATTTCTCTCTCTCTGTCAAATAAATAAAATCTTAAAAAAAAAAACACACACAAATCTTTCTTAATGTAAAATAAGTACAAATCAGCACTAATATTGCTTTTTTCTTCTCAGACAGGTAATATTATCACAATGATACTCCGTTATACTGACATACAAATTTAACACTCATGCTTAACTACCACCTCCTCATCAATATATTCTTATTATATGTGGGAAAAATTATATTTTCAGTCATACAATTTTGTTATCTCTTTTAGGAGGTCATATGTACACTGAAAAGTGAGTTAGCTTAAAAGGCAGGGGGGAGCTAAGGAGTGCATGATTTATATTCTTAGACAAACCTTACAATTCTACCATTCAAGGAAGTTCTGAAATCACCATGCTAAATTACAGAAGGCAGACCCAAAAGACCACATGTTGTATAATTGCAATATATAGTGTCCAGAATAAACAAATCCATAGAGATAGAAAGTAGATTCATGGTTGCCAGGGGCAAGGGGAGGGAGAAATGGAGAATAATGAATAAATTCTAAAATCAGATAGTGGTGATGGTTGCACATATCTGTGAATACAGTTGATCCTTGAACAATGCGGATTTGAACTGCATGGGTCCACTTACATGCAGATTGTTTCAATGAGTACAGTAAATGTATTTTCTCTTCCTTATGATTTTATTATTTTTTTAAGATTTTATTTATTTATTTGAGAGAGAGAAAGCACAAGGGAGCTGAGCGGGGAGCCTGACGTGGAGCTCGATCCCGGGACCCTGGGATCATGACCTGAGTCCAGATCATGACTGAACCTCCCAAAAACCCCTTCCTTGAGACTTTAGTAACGTCTTCATTTTTGTCACTTAGTATGACTATTCATACATCTTCCTGCAGAAATATTAATGTGCTTCTTTATCAGATGCTGTCCCGGATCCTGCTAGAGGTGTTACCTGTTAAAAAATGGGTTCGCTGTTGACTTTTCTAAGGTGCTAGAAATTTCGAGTTCTTAATTCTGAAATGCATCAGGTTTCTGAGGTTTTTGAAGAACATAAACCTGCATTATTACTAATAATCATTCACATGATAATAAATACTGAACTTTCAATGTGGTTCCCTTCTGGGGACCAGGGCAAAGAGATGCATGTTTAATAAAGAGGTTAGGACGGCGATATCTGGCCTGAAAGCACTCTAGATCCCCAGAACCAACAGGGACTAATGCATGATCTCTGCAGTTACCGTTATCTAAAGTTGGTTTATAAACCAGGTTTGGTACCCGATTCACAGGAGTAATACCTGTGCGGTTGACCACTCCTCCCCCTCCCATCTTTAATCTTGACCACAAAGAAAATTTATCCCTCCAAGAAATGCTTATAAGTGTTGTTGTTTTTTTCTAAACATTCCTTTAATGGGACCAAAATTTAAAAGAAAAACAAAAATAAACAAACCCGAACACACACTTGTACAATGAGTACTTCTGATGTAAAAATCTCCACCATTGTTCGTAAAAAAAAGCTGAAGGTTTCTCTTAATGAGAAACCAGTGGGATGAAACCTGAAATAATGGGATATTGGCATTAAGTCAATTTTTTTTTCCTGTTAGAAAACAGACATTGTCAGATTATTCACTTCAGTGCTATCGTAAAACAACCTGTGGGTCTCTGAAGACTGTCAAGAGATTATTAGTAGCTCTTGGCCCTTGTTTTTGTAAATACTAGGTTGAGGGGGGGGGAAGAAAATACTAGAATGAGGTTTAGTGACAATAACAAAAATTTCAACGATGTGAGACTTGTTGGGAGTTGAAAGATACAAAGGACCCCTGAAAATATATTTAAACCAAAATGGTTTGGGTACCATATACAAAGGCCCCTGGTTCCCGCAAATGGTCCCCGGACCAGAAGCATCAGCATTACATGCACGTTTGTTAGAAATGCAAATTCTTGGACCCCCACCATGGTGATTCTGAATCAGGAGCTCCACTCGGGGTCGGGGAGCATATGATGTTTTAAGAAGCCATTCACACGCCACTGGCCTGTGCGAATGTCCCCACATATCCCAAAGTACACTGGGAAAATGTTTTTCATGTAGAAAATCAGGCTGCACACTAACTGCATCTTAAAGGCTCTGAGTAGGACTGCAGTGAAGGAAAAAAGAAAGCACGGGAACCCAGGAGGACTAACGCAAAACATCGCGGTGCCCTCAGGGGCAGTTTGTTGCTTTCCTGGAGACATAACTTCAGTGTGCGGAGACCAAATCTGTTTTTCCTTTAAGCACTGTAGTAAAAATTAGTTGTAGTGATAATTTGTGTTCTCTTCTTGCCTTGCTGGGCAGTTATTCTTGGGAACATCTGTCCGCCTGCCTGTAATGGGGTATAGTGGGCTGCTCTGGTCCCCAGAGGGGCCCCACATGGCTTGGCAACCTCTTTCTATGGGAAGGCTTGGTTTCAGACTATTTTCCATAAAAAAAACAGGGATATGAGTCCAACCAGAGACAAGCTGCAAAGACTCAGAAGCTGGTACAGATGGGGTTCATTAGCAATATTTGAAAAAGACCAAAGAAAGCCAAGAGTGGAACATTCTTCCTCTTGTTCACTCTCATTCTTCGTATGATATTCTTTCGTGGTATATCAAATGTACCTGTTGCCCTTTGAACATCTGTTTACAATTAAGGAAGCAATTAATGATTGAAGAATCAGATAGTCATACTGTGGTCTTTAAAACAGAAACAAAAACAACAACAAAAAACCCATACTACTGGGGCACCTGGGTGGCTCAGTGGGTTAAGCCTCTGCCTTTGGCTCTGGTCATGATCCCAGAGTCCTGGGATAGAGCCCCGAGTCGGTCTCTCTGCTCAGCAGGGAGCCTGCTTCCCTTCCTCTCTCTCTGCCTGCCTCTCTGCCTACTTGTGATCTCCGTCTGTCAAATAAATAAAAATCTTAAAAAAAAAAAAAAACAACAACAACCCATAGTACTTCAGACCAAGGCTCAAAACCTCAGTTTCAAACTGATCTTGAAGTAAACCATCCGGGAGGCTTCTTAAATGGAACCCTAATTGTGCTCTATTAAGCAAAAAAGTTACTTTCCGTTCTTAGCAAATGTAGAGATCAAGTTATACATTTGTGCCCTATCCTCTTTTTGTTTTTTATAATTATTTCTTAAAGATTTTATTTATTTGTCTGAGAGGAAGAGAACAAGCAGGAGGAAGCGGCAGGCTCCCTGCTGAGCAAGGAGCCAACGTGAGCCTCGATCCCAGGACGATGGAATCATGACCTGAGCCAAAGGAAGACGCTTAATGGACTGAGCCTCCCAGACGAGTGTTTACTCCTACGTTAGCTGCTTCTTTGCACCGACATCCTCTCTCTTCTAACTTACATTGTACTGATCATGTGTTTTTACATGCTGCTTTAAATTTCTAGAAATAATACATAAATAAAGGTTAATTTGCATTCTCTTCCTCATTCTTAAAGATTAACCAAGTTCTGTTTTTTTCTTCAACATTCTTTATACTTCAGCAAATATTTTACTGATTGATTGATAGAGAGAGAAAGAGAAAGAGCACAAGCAGCAGAGGCAGAGGGAGAGAGACTGTCACAAGGAGCCCAATGCGGGGCTTAACCTCACGACCCTGATATCATGACCAGAGCTGAAACCAAGAATCTGTTGCTTAACCACCCGGGCACCCCACAGATTTGAGAATATACTGTATCTGCCTTATCCCAGGGTCCTGGGATCGAGCCCCACATTGGGCTCTCTGCTCAGTGGGGAGCCTGCTTCCCCCTTTCTCTCTGCCTGTCTCTGTGCCTACTTGTGATCTCTGTCAAATAAATAAATAAAATCTTTAAAAAAATTATATCACTTTTATCCTAAGTACTAATAGAACAATTAGGTAGATAAACTATGCAATTTTGGCAAATTCAAAGTAAGTAACACAATGGTGATATGAAGAAAGGAAAGTGATAAGCCACATTATCAAAACGATTTACAATCAGATTTCATAGACAAAGACAAAGCTTTCATAGAAGCTGCCTACGTTGCTTCTTCTCGACTTATGATATAAATTGGAAGGAAGATGAAAGATGGAGAAATGCTTTGTTTAAATTTAATATTTAGTGGCTCAAAATTAGTGCCATCCATATGAAGGTGTATTATCTATAATATGTAAGTAGTACTTTAAAAATCAAGGACAAAAGAATTAAAAAACCTGATTGAAAAAAAATTTTAAATACAGGACCAGATAATTCACACATATACACACACACAAAGACATAATAATGGCTTTAAAATAGGAAAGGATGTTCAACCTTACTTATAATTAGAGAAATGCAAATTAAAACTACACTGAAATACTATTTGTCTTCTATGTACTGGCAAAAAGTTGAAAAGCATGGCAATATATTCTGGTGGTGAGCATTGAGAAAATAATTTCATATATTGCTAGTGGATAGTATATTTAAAGAATATACTCCAGGGTGCCTGGTTGGCAGTCGGTTAAGCGTCAACCTTCCGCTCAGGTCGTGATCCCAGGGTCCTGGGATTGAGTCCAGCTTCGGGCTCCCCGCTCAGTGGGGAGTCTGCTTCTCCCTCTGCCTCTGACTCATTCTTTATCTCTCTCAAATAAATAGATAAAAATATTTTAAAAAAGAAATAAAGGACATACTGCGAAGTTAAAGACACACACACACACAAAAAAAAAACCTACCCAGAAACACAGCATTCAGTTAGGAGATTTGTTTTTTGTAAGGATATGGGTGAGCACTTCAAACTACTTTATGTGTCTTCTAGGAGTAAGCAAATAAGCAAATATACTGTGGATAATGAGAGTCAAGTTTCTACTGTTGGAGAGAGAGAGAGGGGTCATAAATAAAGAAAGGGTAAAGAATGGAACGAACACTGTGGTGGTGGATTGAGGTTGAAGGTAACAGCATGATCTCACGGTTGTAATACACATGAAGATGGATAGAGACATCGTGTGTGAGAGTATGTGTGATTTTTCCTCTGGTTCTGTCCTCTGAGAGGGCCTCGAAGCAAGGACATCCCAGCACCAAGAGGTACACCCAGTGCTCAGGCTTTGATTTCTAAACGATATTCTCAAAAAAAAAAAAAAAAAAAAAAAAGAAGAAGAGGAAAATGAAGAGAAGAGAGAAAAGAAATGAAAGTGACTTACAGAAATGGTTGATTTCAGGGCTGCAGGAAAAATACAACACTGAAACCTCTCACAATGCAGCAAAGTAGGAAATACTCAAAGAAATGATGGGGTTGTGTCTAAAGGACATGGCAACCAACATGGAAGGATCCCCAATGGCCAAATGTGGAACAATTTGAATAATTACATAATGATGTAATAGAGTCTAATCCATTTAATCAAATAAAAATCCATGAGTCCATTCTGAATAAATAGGAAAACTTCTCCTTTCAGTAGAATCCCAACTAATAAATGTAGAAGGAATGAAGAGATTGAACATCACTGTTAGCCAAGAACCACTATAATAATTGTTTTAGGCAGAGATCACCAATGGATGCTAACATAGGTGGATGAAAGCCTAATGAGAAACGCAACATGTGGTCTTAAATTATTTCCTCACAAGAGACTTACTAATTGCAAAGTTTGTTGGTTTTTTTTTAAAGTAATTTTACACCAGAGAAATCTGGCCCTAACCAAATACCCCTTGGGGTGATTCACGGAGAAGACTATATTCCTTCCGTTTTATTCTTGACAAAAATGCATAACTTGAACGTAATCATGAGGAAAAATCAAGCTAGCTCAAATCTAGAGGAATTCAACAAGATCACTGACCAGTATTCTTCAAAACTGTCAATGTCACTATATTAAAAAAAAAAAACTTGAGGAACTTTTCCAAAGCAAATAAGAATAGGGACACAGGACATGTAAATGCAATGAGTGTCCCTTGGGTGCCCGGGTGACACAGTCGTTGGGCATCCAATTTGGTTTCAGCTCAGGTCTGATCTCAGGATCATGAGATTGGGATCCCCGTAAGGCTCTGTGTTGAGCACAGGGTCTGCTAAAGTTTCTCTCTCCCTCTCTCTCTGCCCCTCTGCCTTGCTCTCACTGTCTCCCAAATGAATGAATGAATGAATGAATGCAATATATGATATTAGACTGGATCCTGGGCCAGAAAAAGGATGTTAGTGGAACAAATAAATAAAGCAGAAATAAAGTCTTTAAGTTAGATAACAGTACAAAATAATAATATTTCTTAATTTTGAATTGGTAATGGCATAAGATGTTTACACTTAGGAAATCTGAGTGAAAGATATATGGGGAATCTTTGTATCATTTTGCACCTTTTTTTTAATAGGCCTGAAATTATTTCCCATGAAAAGTCAAAAATATTTTTAAAGTAGTGCTTTTTATTGATAATTTTCTTTCGATAATATGTTGGAGTTTCATGAATGTACACTTTTTCTTCAATAAAGCTTCTTATTTTTTACTATCTTTTTTTCTAAGAGAGAGAGAGCAGTTTGGGGTGAGCAGATGGAGAGGGAGAATCTTAAGCAGGCTCCGTGCCCAGCACAGAGCCCGACTCAGAGCTCCATCTCACGACCCTGAGATCAAGGCCTAAGCTGAAATCAAGAGTTAGATGCTTAACTGACTGAGCCACCCAGGTTCACCTAAAGCCTTTTATTTTTAATTCAAAAATACAAATAATAACCACTTTAATTTTTGTTGGAATTGTCCATGTTAAGCAAGGAAGGAAGAAAAGTTTGTCATTACTAAAGTCAATGAGTAATAAATGTAGTGGCCCACAGGCCAGAACAGAATTCTGTGGATGAAATACAGCATATATCTCTTCTTACTTATGCATTTAACACAGAAGATATAAATATTAAGTGACTGTCGGTGACGGCTGCAAAGAGAAAAGAAGCCACAAAAAAAGTAAGGAGCAGCTTGGTGTAGGAAGAGTAGAAGGGTGGGGCCATTTCAGCCTTTTATCTTGGTGACCAGGGTTGGTGCATTCACCTAATCTACAAATTCCTAGGCACTGAGGCCTAGGAGAGAAAGGGATAGACCAAACATAAACACTGTTCTCAAGAAGCTCACATTTGTGTGCAGACAGGCACCTGGGGGGTTGGGGGTTGTTGGGGGAGGGGGTAAAGGAGGAGTGATGTTGGCATACACAGGGCTATTGGAGGACACCTAGCCAAATGTCCTGCTGGTGGAAAGGACATCTAAGTGGAAACTATAAGGGTCAGAATTCCTAACCCTACTTGAATCTTTTCCACTTGTCGTTTCCTTCATGATGACTGGTTGCCTCCCTGAATCTCTGTGCAACTTACCAGTCATGGTGAAGGTAGGATAAACCTTTACTGGGCCTGAGAAGGGAAACAACATATCCAGGGAAAAGTGGAATTGAGTGAGAATATGGACAATCACAGAAACCAGAAAAGGCTCTGTATGGTCGGCGCAGACTGATAGGAGCGAGGGGGAAGGGGTGACGATGTAAGGTGAACAGATGCCAGAGCACAAAGGACCTTATATTCTATACTGAGCTGTTGGACATTATTTGGAGGACATGGGGGCATGGCTCTTTCCAGAGACTGATAGTATTTCAGTGTGTAAGTCCTCAGGAGTTTACAGTTTTGTTCATGGACCCTCTCTCCATCAGAGCAACTTCCTTCTGCCTAATCCTGCCCCCCCAAAATCAGTGATCCTCCCAATTCACTGAGTCTTGTGGACCGCTCTGATGATTAGATGATAAAAGCTAACATGAAGATCAAAGGAGATTGTCTTAGCTAAGGAAGATTCTTCTGCCTCGCACACCAGCACTCAATGGCTCTCCCCAGGCTTCTTCCCTTCTGTGTTAGAAACCGGCTTTCCCTCTGAATCCAAGGATTTATGGTAAGTAAATATCTCCACTTCCTCACAAACATAATTGTGATGAATACTTTAAAAAAATATAATGGGATTTCCAGTTTCCACTTCTACACGGAAGGAGCCTAGAAGTCACTCCATCCTTACAGGTAAAAAGCTAAATAGCCTAAAATATCAACTCTTTTTGTATTCATGAGAAGTGAGCTCACAGGACAAACCACTGTGCCCCAAATGGGAAATCTCTACAAGTGAATACAGAAAATCGCCACTTACCAGAGCAGAAACCCTGAGCCGAAACCTCTGTGGGAAATAATACCAGCCCAGAAAAACCAGGACAGTAATCGACAAATCCTGGAGGCACAGACTCCACAAGGTGACTAAGCTAAGGGAAGGGGGGTAGGTTCCCATCCTTCTGTGAATTCTACCTTAAGGAGCTTGACCAGGTTCTCACAATAAATATTAGAGAAAAATCTTGTGCTACCCTCTGCTGGTGGGGAAAAGAAACCATTTGAAACAATTTTGAAATACACTAGAGCACTCTGTTCTCTTTCTTCCTCCCCCCCTTCCTTCCTTCCCCTCCCTCTGTCTTTCTCCCTTTCTTCCTTTCCTTCCTTCCTTCCTCCTTCCCTCCCTTTCCTTCTTTCTTTCTTTAGATGTATTTCTTTGAGTGGGGGAGGGGCAGAGGGTGCAGGAGAGAGTCTCAAGCGGACTCAGCACTGAGCACAGAGCCTGAAGCGAGGCTCCAGCTCACAACCCTGAAGTCATGACCTGAGCCAAAATCAAGTTGGATGCTCACCCAACTGAGCCACGTAGACGCCCCTAGAGCACTCTGTATGTACACTAGCTGCTCTCAGGAGAAGCTATTTAACCAGAGGGGTTTTATCAGAGGCTGACTGAGCCAGGGGAAGGGAGATACCCAACTCCAGCCTGTTCTAACCATCTCATTCCATGTATGTGTACATTTGGGGGTGGGGGTTGGGGAATCAGGGAATCACGTGGGAAGTTCAGAGTCCAGAGGTAAAGGTTCACCGGAAGACTGTGACCTCATCATAAGACTACAGAGCCCTTCCTCTCCCCTGAGGCCTCATCATCACATTACTAAAAGCTTATTTATAGCAGTTCTGTTTACCAAGGACATCACTTCTGGCTATAAGCAAAAATTACAAGATAGAACAAGAGACAAAAATACAGTTTGAAGATATAGAGCAGGTAGAACCAGATACGGCAGGGATGTTGGAATTAGCAGACCAGAAATTTAAAACAACCATGATTAATATGCTAAGGGCTCTAAAGGACAAAGTAGATAGCAAAGTAAGCAGAGAACTGGAAAGAAAGAACCCCCCCCCCAAAAAAAATGCTAGAGATCAAAAACACTGGAACAGAAATGAAGACTGCCTTTGACAGGCTTATGCGTAGACTGGACATGGCTGAGGAAAGACTCCTGGAGGTTGATATATCATTATACATACACTGGGTGTATCAGTAGAATCCTTCAAAATTGTAAAGCAGAAAACAAATACTGGAAGAAAAAAAAAAAAACACACAGAATATCCAGAAGTATTGAGTAGGGATAGGCAGGGTTAGGTAGGGAGAGATAGGTGAGGGGCCATGCGATCAGGCCCACCAAAAATCCCAGAAATGCTGAGGCGTAATGAAACCAGAGATAAGGGAACACAACCAGACCAACCCGTTTGTCTTATGCAAAGGAGAAGTAATCGTGATGCTATCACTGGTGACATCAAAAAGATTTAAGTTTCCTTGTCAGTTTTCTATGAAAGACCAACCATAAAAGCCCTTGGAGGAACCCACTTGGGATCCATCTCACGCTAGAGAGCTTGCTTTTTGTTCTCACGGTCGCTCAGTAAGTAAACTATCACTTCACTCTTTTGTGTCTGCAAGATTTCATTCTTCGACTCCATGAGACAAGAACCCTGCAAACTTGCAACATTTGGGGGCGACTACAGAAGAGATAACGTGCCCATAAGAGGAACAGGAGGAGAAGAAAGGGAAAAGGAACAGAAAAAATATTTGAGATAATAAATGCTTGAGAATTAGCCCCAAATTAATGTCAGAAACCAAACTACAGACTGAGGAAGCTCAGAGAACACCCAAATAAATGTCAAAACAGGACAAAACAAACACACTACACCTAGGCATGTCATAGTTTAAAAAATCCTGAGAGAAGCCAGAGGGGCAGAAAACCTTACCTACAGAGGAACAAAAAAAAGGATTCTGTCCGACTTCTTACAACTCTACAAACAAGAGCGTGGAGTGAGAGTGCTTTGGAGGGTGGAGAGAAAACAATTTAATGCACTGTGGAATGGGGTAATTTTGAGGTTGCCAAACTGGTCAAGTGCAAAATCAATTGAGCAGCCCGACTGAAAAAGCCTAACACCTCTCACAGCTTGATCCAAGGGGACTTTCCATTCAGTCTTCTTACCAGTTGCCACAGACACTTCATAAAATTATTCACCGGAGGTGGGAGTGTTTTTCAATTTTATCTCAAGGGTGTGCTCTACTTCACTGGAAGAAAAATCCGTTTCCATGTTACCTACCAGTGGTGTAAGATTTGTTGCGGGGATGCTAAATGCTGTTAACAACCACCGTCGCCCCCTCCAACACAACTGAAGTGTTTTTCTTGTTAATTGCACAATCTAACGCAAAGGCTAGGAGAGGGAGCTTCCAATCCGTACAGATTCAGGGAATCAGGCTTCTTCCTTGTGGTGGCTTGACATCACCTAGGACTTTGGAGCCCTCTGCTTTGGGCCAGATGAAAAGGGGTATATATCGCTTCTGCCCGTGATCCATTACAATGACAGGGCCACACCCAATCATACAGAATGGTAGTAAAGGCAATCCAGCTGTATACCCAGTTTCTCCCCTTCAATTTCTCTGTGCGAACTTACCTTAAGTAGCTCCACATTTCTGATTTATTCCAGTAATGTTTTCGTGAGATGTTGTGAGAGTCGTACGCTCTCCTTTAGATATTGACTGGACATTGTCAAGCCTTTCACATTCATATTATAAACCTTCTAATATATTTGTTTTCTCATGAGCTCTCTACTGTGTATATTATTTTGATATGGTGGACAAGGAAATGAGAGGTGTCGTTAAAACCTTTTGAATACATCTCCTATGTCTTTTTCTTAGCAAAGAATTGATTTTACTGATTTATTGAAGTGTTTGAGTTATATGCTACACCTTATGTGACTCAAAAGACTATTGATATTAAGCCATAAATTTAGCCTTCAACTTTCTAGCAAGCAATATGAATAGTTAAGTATTATTTGATCATCTACAGATCCTAATTATTGATCATCAACATTATTTGGGGAATGGCGGTGGAAAATGGAGGAGAGAATGAGTGAGTAGGCAGGAGTTACTGAACACAAAGGAATCTCTTTTCTACTTCTTGTGAAATTGTTACAAAAGTGCACCAGCTTATACAAATGCTTCACATTGTGTGAAGAAAAAAAATGAAGGAGAAGAGCTTCATATTAAGTTTGACTCAGGTGAGGGTAGGATGGGGTTCCAGAGTGGGGAGAAACCCAGTGAGATTCTAAGATGAAATTGTACAAGGTACCAGTGAACTCTTCTGATTCCAACCTACGCTTTTCCTTCTCTTCTTGAAACCCAAAATCTAACGGAAAAGGTCATCTTCTTTCACATGATCTCTGTTTAGTCTCTGAAGACAGTCTTTTTATTATCCAATTTGGTATCACATCAAGTAACTCTTAAAACTCATGCAGTATAAACAACAGTGATAATGAGAGGTAACTTTCCCTGAGTGTTCACTGTTCAGTTAATATTATTCAAATGTTCCATGTGGATCACTACAACATCCTTCTAAAATTAAGTCCTATTGGCACAGGCAGGTTAAAAAATTCACCCAAGTTCACAACAGTGAGTAATTGGCAGAGCCTAGATTTGAGTTACTTTTTTATGGGAATTTTCATATAATACTCTTCCTATCCACAGGGGCACTTTTCAATAGCCTTTAAAAGTTTACTACAGAGCACAGATTAGATTACAAATTCACAGTTTCCCTGATAGTTCACGATGTAACAGAATGCCTTTTTAAAACTTATGTGGGACAAAACAAGTACCTTGCCCATTTTACCTCCTCTGTGTGTTATCATTTTGTTTACCCAGTTCCTACTAAATATGCCTACGTATTAGGGACAATGTCGTATATTTAAATTTACAAAGTGTTCTATTCTATCTGGACTTCCCTCCAAACTTCCATTCCTGTGCCGTATTTTATGATAATACAAGTTAACATTCCTAATGGTCAGAAACTTTACTCGTGTCCGCTCCTGCTTGGTGTTGAATTGGTCACAAAAGAGCCGGGTTCATTTTCCCATAGTTTAGAACTGAGGTGTGAAGCCTAGCTTAATAAATTCACACAGGCAAAGGCTGACGTTGTAATTGCAGTTACGAGTTTCCATGCTTTTTTTTTTTTTTTAAAGGGGGTTTTCTTTACTTGAATGGGACATTTCTTAACGTCTGAAAAAGACAGTTAAGAAAAACTACAAAAAAATATCCAGGTTAAAATATGAGAAAGAGGGGTATCTGGGTGGCTCAGTGGGTTAAAGCCTCTGCCTTTGGCTCAGGTCATGATCCCAGGATCCTGGGATCGAGCCCCACATCGAGCTCTCTGCTCCACGGGGAGCCTGCTTCCTCCTCTCTCTGCCTGCCTCTCTGCCTACTTGTGATCTCTCTCTCTGTCAAGAAAAAAACAAAAAACAAACAAACAAAAAAAACTTAAAATATGAGAAAGAAAACAGTCCTAGTCTTGAGCTGGGCAGAAGTTTATGATCTAATGTGATGAGCTACTCCTTCCAAGAAATAATCTCAGAAGTGTACTTAATAAACTTCTATGAGGTGAAGAGCCACTTCTGTTACACCCAGCCCTTGTCTCTCAGCCCTGAGAGAAACCTAATAACCTATAATCTTTAGTTCCTCAAAGAGTCTAATGAGTTTAGGCTAATCTAATCTAACTATGAGTTTAAACTCTCTGTTTTCCTATTAAACATCTCTACTAGGAGATGCATCATTCAGTCATTTTCTCAGGGAACATTTTCCTGGTAGCAGGCTTGAAATAAAATTTTGACTCCTTAGAATGACTTTGTCTGGGACATTGGTTTGGAGATATTTTTAATGGGACTCTGTGATTTTTATTAAAATTCCAGTTGAACTGAGGGAGGTAACAAATTTTATTAGCTGCATTGTTGAATTTACTCCTTTCCTTTCCAAAGACTAGCTTTTGATAGGATGACTTTGATAGGAGACCAGAGCCTCAGGACATTGATGGCTGAGGGGAGGAAAAGGAGGGGGGGTTGCTTATGGGAAGAAAATATTAGATTCAAAAGTCAGCATAATTAGAAAACCAAGAGAAACAGAATGCAGTTTGATATGAAGTAGCTCTCTCCTACTTTTTGACTATAAACCCTAAAAGCCTAAAAGTCAAGGGTAAGTTATGGAAGGTTTCCATTTTATGGAATATTACTTATTTAATACAACTTGACTTCAAAAAAAACCCCTAAATTTTCCTGTATATCATTTATTGCAGGGTATTATTTGCTAACTCCCTATGTACCATACAAGAACTAAGAAGAATGATTTAACTCTGATGTCAGACCGGAATAGTGTTGCCCTAGTCTATCTTGACATGAGCTATAAAATGTATATTTCTGGGTAGGAGAAGAATAAATGAAACAAGATGGGATTGGGAGGGAGACAAACCATAAGTGACTCTTAATCTCACAAAACAAACTGAGGGTTGCTGTGGGGAGGGGGGTTGGGAGAGGGGGGGTGGGGTTATGGACATTGGGGAGGATATGTGCTATGGTGAGTGCTGTGAAGTGTGTAAACCTGGCGATTCACAGACCTGTATCCCTGGGGATAAAAATACATTATATGTTTATAAAAAATAAAAAAATGTATATTTCTGAAAATACAAAGATTTTTTTAAATATAAGAAAACTTATTAATGTCACAAAAATGTATTATGTTATAATTATTTTTGTTATTATATTTATATTTATTATAATTATAAACTATGAATTATAACATAATCCTTTGACACACCAATCAGTCAAATAGCTTTGATTCAAAAAGTAGAAAAGACACCTCTCCTGACTTCCTGGTTTTTCCAAACACAAACATTTGTCTGCGGAGAAAAGTTGTAGGTGGTATATATTTCCAGAGGGGTGTGATCAAATGTCCAGCAGAGGACACTGTATCTAGTCAGGTCTTATCCCGTTTCTACCCACGATTGCTACCAAATCTAAAATGTCCACTCACTGTTCTTGTTCCTGGACTATCAAAGGGGCTGGGTATCCCCCCACCTCCAACCTTTGTATGAAACCACAAAAGATCCTGAATAGTCAAAGCAATTCTGAGAAAGAAGGACAGAGCTGGAAGTATCACACCCCCTGATTTCAAATTATAATACAAAGCTATGATAATCAAGCCAGTATGGCATTGGCATAAAAAAGGAAACACAGATCAGTGGAACAGAACTGAGAGCCCTGAATTAAACCCCTACGCATATGGACGATTGATTTACAACGGAAGAGCCAAGAACCTACCATGTAAAAAAAAACCAAAAACAAAAACCAGCAGTCTCTTTAGTAAGTGCTATATGAAATGTAGACAACTGCAGGAAAAAGAATGGAACTAGACCACTCTCTTACACCATATACAAAAATTAACCTAAAATGGATGAAATATTTGAATGTCAGACCTGATCATAAAATTCCTAGAAGAAAACATAGATGGTAAGCTCCTCAGCATCAGTCTTAGGGATACTTCTGTAGCTCCAACTCCAAAGGCAAGGGAAACAAAGCAAAAAATAAACAAATACGATTACATCAAACTAAAAAGTCCTTGTACAGTGACAGAAACCATTATCAAAACAAAAAGGTAACCTACTCAATGGGAGAGGATTTCACAAATCATATGTCCAACAAAGGATTGATATCCAAAATATATAAAGAACTCCTATGATTCAACAACAAAAAGCCCAATTAAAAAATGGGTGAGGATCCTAACTGACAAGTTTCCAAAGAAGACATGCAGATGGGCAACATTCACAAGGAAAGATGTTCAACATCACAAAAGATTAGAGAAATGCAAATCAAAACCACAATGAGATATCACCACACACCAGTTAGAATGACGACTATCAGAAAGACAAGAAATAACAAGCATTTGAGAGAATGTGGAGAAAAGAGAATGCTCCGGCACTATTGGTAAGAATATAAATTAGTGCAGCTGCTATGGGAAATAGCACGGAGATTCCTCAAAAACACTAAGACTGGAACAACAACATGATCCAGGAATTCCACTTCAGAGTATTTATCCGAACCATACAAAAACATTGATTTGAAAAGATATATGTACCCTTGTGTTCATTGCAACAATATTTACAATAGACAAAAAATGAAAACAACTTAAATGTCCATCAGTGGATGAGTGGATAAAAAAGATGTGCTATCTGTAACAGAATACTACTCAGCCACCAAAAAGGAATGAAATTTTGTCATTTGCAACAACATGGATGGACTGACCCCGAAAATATCATGCTAAAGTAAAGTAAAGACAAATGCTATATGATTTCACTCATAAAAAACAAAACTGCCTTGGGGCGCCTGGGTGGCTCAGTGGGTTAAGCCGCTGCCTTCTGCTCAGGTCGTGATCTCAGGGTCCTGGGATCGAGTCCCGCATCGGGCTCTCTGCTCAGCAGGGAGCCTGCTTCCCTCTCTCTCTCTCTCTCTGCCTGCCTCTCCATCTACTTGTGATCTCTCTGTCAAATAAATAAATAAATAAATCTTTAAAAAACAAAAAAACAAAAAAACAAAAAAAAAAAAACTGCCTCAGGATGCCTGTGTGGGTCCTCAGTTAAGTGTCTGCCTTCAGCTCAGGTTATGATCCCAAGGTCCTGGGATGGAGTCCCGCATTGGGCTCCTTGCTCACCGGGGGGCCTGCTTCTCCCTCTACGTGCTGCTCCCCCTGGCTATGCTCTCTTTCTTTCTCTTTCTCTCTGACAAATAAATAAATAAAACCTTAAAAAAAAAAAAGATCTAAAACCAGAGCAAAACAAACAAATAAAACACATAGATATAGAGAACAGATTGGAAGTTACCAGAGGGGAAAGGGGGATGAGGGGAGGGCAAAAATGGGTGAAGGGAGTCATTTGTATGATGATGGATGGTAACTTTTACTGGTGATCCCTTTGTAGTGCATACGGATGCTGAAGTACAGTGTTGTACACCTGAAACTTACATAAAGTCAAACTGATTTTATTTTAATAAAAAAAAATGCAAGTTGAACCCAACTTTCCTTAATGCAATGAAACAGAAAAGGGATGTTCAGGTGAAATTCCAAGAGCAAAGGGAGAGGCATAGCAACTTCAGCCAGATGATATAAAGTGACCTATTACCCCAAAGTTGCTGTAGTTTGTCGACCGATTTCTCATTATCCTTTCGGTGAGTCACTCTGGCTGTCCGACTTCATTCCGGTTTGTAACAGTGCATCACTTAGAAGAATCACCATTGAGAAAGAAGGAACTGGCCATAATCCATGAACAACAAATAGCCATTCTTACTTTTTCATTTTTTATTTCAAAATTTTCACTTTTTAGAATTGTTTTCTTTATATCACGATTAACTATTGTTTTCTTCAATGATAAAATAAAGTATAAACAACAACAACAAAAACCCACAATGATATCTCTCCAGTCCTTAGATACCTCAACCCAGGACTCTGGGTTGTAATGTCATCTCATTATTCAGTTTCCTTGGAAGTAAAATATTAGAGGGGCACTGGGTGGCTCAGTAGGTTAAGCGTCTGCCTTTGACTCAGGTCATGATCCCAGGGCCTAGCTTGTGCTCTCTCTCTCTCTCTCTCTCTCGCTTACTCTCCCTCTCAAATAAATAAAATCTTTTTTTAAAAGAGTAAAGTATTAAGTAGTTCATATGTAGCTTCTGGTTTTGCCGAGGACCAACCATGAATACACACACACACACACACACACACACAGACACACAGAGTTGACCTTCAAACAATGCGAGGGTTTATGGCACTGACCCCTATACAGTCGAAAATCAATGTATAACTTTTAGTCCCCAAACCTTAACTACTAATAGCCTACCGTTGACCAGAAGCCATACCGATAACATAAAGTCGATTAGTACGGATTTTGCATGTTATATCTGTTATGTACTGGATTTTTACAATAAAGTAAGCTAGTGAGAAGAAAATGCTATAAAGAAAATCATAAGGAAGAGAAAATACATTTACAGTTTTGAAAAAAGTCTGCATATGAGTGGACCCGCACAGTTCAAACCCGTGTTGTTCAAGGGCCATATATATATATATATAACTTTTAAAGAATCTGCTTATCAAATTCATTGATATCGAAAGCCTTTGTGGAAATAGTAGGATTTATCACCATTTATGTAAGGAACAGGGAAAGGAGGAGTTGCTGTGCACACACGTAGCACCAGACTTCATAAATCTCGGTTAGCCAGTTGCTGTTTATCTAAATTCCGCCTCCAGCCCCACTCTCATCCCATCAGAGATCCCGTCTCTCTCCCACTTCCCTCTAACACAGCACTAGCTCCCTCTGCTTCCTTCTACCCTTTTTTTTTTTTTTTTTTTTAATGCAGAGTACCTGCGAGCTGGCCAGCTTTTACTTTGCTAAGGGCCTGTTAAATTTTTTTTTTAAGATTTTATTTATTTATTTGTCAGAGCACAAAGCCGGGGGAGAGGCAGGCAGAGGGAGAAGCAGGCTCCCCACTGAGCAAGGAGCAGATGCAGTACTGGATCTGAGGACCCTGGGATCCTGGCCAGACATTTAACTGACTGAGCCACCCAGCCATCCAGCGCCATTGAGTCTTATTTCAACAAGCCAGTCTCTCTCAGGAAGGCAAGATGGGGGCTGCAAAATGAGTCGTTGGATAAAAAATAGTAACTTTTCCAGATCGTTATGTTGCACTCGCTTCTCTACTTTCCCATGTGAAACTAATTATTAAGATCCCAAAACAGAGCCATAAAATAGTTCAGTTGGTTTTGCAAAAGTTTAAACAATTCCAAGTTTAGTTTTACTGGCATTCGTATAAATTACTGGGCTCTTTTCCCCTCTGGTATGCCTACCTGCCTTCCACCAGATGGAAGATAGAGGATTCTGTGCAAGACTATGCCATCTATTTACACCTAGACTTATCTGTTTTTGCCCTTTCACTTCTTTTCACCGTAAATCCCCCCACATTCCTCTTCTACAAGAAGCATGAAAGAGATAAAGGATGGCAGACAAGAAATCAGTTTTTGGCTACTTGCCTCAGCTTGACTTTTTATGTTCATCTGCTAACATGCATATCTAGTTTATACTCTGCAACTTAAAAAAAAAAAAAAAAAAAACAACCAGACAGCAGGAGTGTTGTTTCTTTTTTTTTCTTCTTTTTCTTTTCTTTTTTTTTTTAAAAAGATTATTTATTTATTTTTTTGATAGACAGATCACAAGTAGGCAGAGAGGCCCCGCAGAAAGAGAGGGGGGAAATAGACTTCCTGCTGAGCAGAGAGCCAGATGCAAGGCTTGATCCCAGCCCAGGACCCTGGGATCATGACTTGAGCCGAAGGCAGAGGCCTTAACCCACTGAGCCACCTAGACGCCCCAGCAGAGTTGTTTCAATGCTTAAAAGGCTGATTGTTAAGTGTTTTGAGTTTTGGGATCATTTGATGGAAGTCACCTGTTTCCCAGCACTGTTCCTTACCTTATCAGGTTTTTATAACCTGTTTTCCAAGGCCAGGGATCATATCCATCCATTAAATCTCCCTTCTACAAATTCATACTATTGAATGGAAGAATAAATGAGGAGTGTGTGTCTTAGTACTAACTCATTTCCAATGCTGGGATAGGAAAAAATAAATAAATAAAGGAATTTTAAAAATGCCTGTCATACGAATGACAATTCTACATTTTTATTAAATTCAACTTGATATTTTATCAAACACTTCTTATATGCAAGGTCTTTGCTAGGTCCTGGGGATACAAATGCACATGAGACAATTTCTTTGCCTCTGATGAATTTGGGATATAGACGGTAAGATAATTTGCCAATAATTATCAAGAGTCATAAAGATGTTCCCACAGCCATTTGTTTTCAAGGTAAAATTCAGTACAAATGACATGAAAATAAGAACTCAATTGTAGCATTAATCACAAGCAAAAGAACTGGAAGAACTTATATAGAGGTCAAGAGTAGGGTATAGCTAAATAAAGACTGAAATGAAATATCATCATTTAAAATAATAATTATGAAGACAAAATCAAAAGATTAACCCTACAGATATTCTACTCATATTTACTAAATTCAATTTCATTGTGAAAGCATGCTCAATCTCATTTGTATAGTTAGTAAGACAGATTTAAGAACAAATATACTCTGAGAAGTATAATATATGGGGTTATATAGGGCCAGAGAGTGTATGGCAATTAGGAGAAGGAGAAGCTATTTCTTTTAAACAGACTATAATTATACACTGGCCACTGAGAGAGGAGGCTCCATAACATAATTCACAAAGTTTTGGGGGAACAGCTTATTAAAGGCTGTGTGATATAAACGTTTTCTTTGGAACCCAAAGTTTAAATTTATGCAGCTGAAGCTCAGACTGTTTCTATGACTTCTTCTTCTAACCTCCAAAATACAAAAAAAAATAAGTGACCTATATTTTCTGCACAGAACCCCTAATTTTCTTTAATGGAGAAAAATGCTAAATGTACATTTTTATTAAAAAGCAGCCAAAAAATAGTCTTATGAAGACAAACAGCTGAATGAAATTAAATTATGGTATCTCAAGTACATAGAGTATTACACAAGAATTAGCAGGACAATTCTGTAAGTATGTTTCCTAATTCAATAAGTTAAAAAAAATTAAAACTATAAATTATTGATCTGGAACATATTATTTATAAAATTCTGGGAAAGGCAGAACAAGGATTAACATTAGCAGTCACATGTCTTCATTAATTCATTCACTCATGAGTGAATGAATAGATTAATTCATTCACTCATGAGTGAATTAATAGATTAATTCATTAATTCATTCATTCATGTCTGGAGCCCCCAGAGGTATAAAGACCCTTTGGTGTCAAAGTTCATAAGGGATCAGCACAAAGGACCAAGAGGGGAGACATGTTGAGTTTTATTTTCAGTTTCTGATCAGGTTTTCCATATCAGGCTTACTTAAGTTTCATTGGAGCAAATCACTGCAAATATCCTGTTTCTTAATCCTTTCGACAGAAATTAGCCACCATGGCAGGGAAAGAGATTTTACAAGGATGATTATGCACTGTTATACGGATTGGCCAAAACTGCATGATATTCAATCTCTTTGAAGAGCCTGGTGTTCCTGCTTTGGAATGACTCAATGAAGCGTTTTCCACATGGTCTCTTGGGAGACTTCCCTCTTGTCCCACCTATCTGTGGTTCTTCAACCACACCCAAACGTTGCTCCCACTCTCCGAATTTCCCAATTCTCAAGTATTTGTCACCCTGAGTTATTAGAACACCCCATTCACTTTCACACACTTAAACAGTTATGGGAAAATTAGTCATGTTGTTAGCTACTGGAAAATAAATCTGTAATGATTTTGTCTGGACTATCACAGAGTATGCTTCCTCGAATTCTGCAATCCAGGTGAGGTAGCCTGGAAAAATCGAAATGCTATTGTGATAAGAGCTAGAAAACAGAAACAGGAGGGCGAAGTGGTCAAGAGAAGAAAAATGGTAAACCGAAGTTGAACTGCAGATATAGATACCAATCATGTACAAAGCTACGCCAGCTGTGAAAAAGGCTACAAATTGAGTAAGATGTAAGCCTTCTGGAACATAAAGAAGCTTATGACCTAGTGAGAAGGATGGATATTAAGAGTGAAATGCCCACTGAGAAATACAAACATAGGTAGGAGCACAAAGTGAAGAGTGATTAACCCTGCATATGATAGCATGTGGGGGACGGAACCAGTTAAAATTGTGAACTTTGTAGTCAGAAAGGCCTGGGTTAAAATCCTTACTCTGCCATCTATTGGTTGTCTAGTTTTGTGATCTTAAGCAACTTACTATCTCAAACGTAGAATGGGTTTAATACTAATAATTATCTCATAAGATCACTGTGAGGCTCAATAAACTCACACACAGGTACTGTGTACCACCATAAATGGTCCACACATTCCCTATTGTTAGTAAGATACGACAATGGCCCATTAGGAAAAGCGTATATCAGGATGATTATAAGGTCATTGTTTTATCTTCTATAGTTCAGTACCATGCAAGAAGTCAGATTCTCAAGGTCTAAAAAGCAAAACAGGCAAAAAGTATGAAAAAAGACGAGCCAAATCATTTTGCCTATTGTCATGGTCTTCGTCTACTGCCCCTGGTCCCAGACACAGGAGCCTTCCAAGTCCAGATTACATGTCATCCTTCTGTGAAGAATTCCTTGGGTGGAGTTAACACTGGCTCATCCAGGTTTCCATAGCAGTTGGGGTCCAGCTCTTGAATCATAACCGTAACCACAATCATAATACCAACAATTTATTGAGCACATGTCACTGCTGTTCAGTGTAATTCTCTCTTATCTCTGGTGCATCCCTACAATGCCAAATTGTAATGGGAATGATTGCTCCCATTTTGCAGATAAGGAAACTGAGCACTACCTAAGTCAAGAGAGTTGTATAAGCCCACCAGGTAGAAGATGAGGCTGAGATTTGAACAATGGTCTGACTGATGCCAAAGCCCAATTTTAGCCGTTCGCCACATTGCCTCCTCCTTTCCACATATTACTTAAGCTATTGGTTTAAATGTCAGGCTTCCCGACCAAAAACTCTTAGGGACCAGAGGCTCTGCCTTGCACATCAATGTAATCTATGTATCTCCAGCAATTTACATAAGAGCTGACATGTAGTGAGCACTGTTTGCTCATCAAAAGAACTGAATGAATGAACAAATAAACCAATGAACTTTAACGCTCAAAACATGCAGTAGAGGTAACATGTCTAAGTTTACGCACGGCTCAACATTCATCTTGTATCCTGTGCTCCTGCTAAATTAATTTTTTATAGCTTTTTGTGGATTCCTTAGGATTTTCTGCATGTACATCTATGTCATCTGCAAGTAAAAAAAGTTTACTTCTCTCTTTCTAATATCAGTGGTTTATTACCAGTAGTAGTTCATTCTTCACACTGTTGTGTCCAAATCAACTTTTAGAATACAATCCCTTAAGTATTTGGGAATGATAAGATTTCTATGTTAGGGTAATATCCAAGTTGGTGTAATGAAAAGACCCCAAATTAGAGTTTTCCAAGTAAAATGAAGATTTATTTCCTTGTATGCAACTCTCTTGAGTAGTTCTGGGAAAGGGAGTGCCTCTGTGTTCCATAAATGGTACTATTCCCTAGGCTGCCATCCTGGTCTGTGGGATCCAGACTGGTCTCTGAACGGAAGAAAACAGGAAGTCCAGATGAAGCGATTTTCTGTTAGGATAGTAGGGGGGAGTTGCGCCTATCTCTTCTAGTCACATTTCACGAGAGAAAATGCAGTCACCAGGCCACAGTAACTGAAGAGGAAGCTGGGCCATGTAATCTCTAGCTGGGCAGGTAGAAAAAGGTAGAAACACTCGAGAGCAATTATCAGACAATTATCAGCACTCTTCAAGAGCAAGTGCAGTAGGGGCGCCTGGGTGACTCAGTGTGTTGAGCCTCTGCCTTTGGCTCAGGTCATGATCTCGGGGTCCTGGGATCGAGCCCCGCATTGGGCTCTCTGCCTGCTTCTCCCTCTCTGCCTGCCTTTCTGTCTACTTGTGATCTCTCTCTCTCTCTGTCAAATAAATGAATAAAATCTTAAAAAAAAAAAGAGCAAGTGCAGTAATACCTTTCTTACCTATTGTAAACTTGGATCAACATCCGAAAAGAAAACCACACCCCTTTCCGGTATGTGGAAATGCCATGGGCAGAACAGACGAGCAAGTCTCCAAATCCTGGTGACTATTCCATAGGAGAGGAGAGCGAGTGACTCCACTTCTAGAATGCTCTAACAGCATTGCGAGCAAAATCAGGGTAATAAAAAGCTAGCTTGCGTCTGTGGTTTTCCCCTGGCATGCTGGAGTTTTTCCTAGGCTGCTGCTGGAAGAAAATGAAACACATCAAAGATGTGGAAAGATGGGAGGAAGCCATGAGGAACAGACGCACCGGCTACGGGGCGAAGTGACAGCTAACGGCAGGGATGGAGATGGAACACAGCAAGAAGAAGGCACAACAGTCTGGGATCATTTAATGCAGAGCAAATATCCCTAAGCACCCCTGAGTGTTTTCTGAAGGCCTCGCTGTGTGGCAGCCAGCTACCGCCAAGTGATGTTTGTGAGGACGGACTGTGTGGCCGTCCTCTCTAGAAGATGAGATTAGGATCCCGTATTACTTACGTCATTTCCATCTCTCTTTCCTCTCCTCTCCCCAACTCCCCTTACCAGAAACCAACCTTAGGATAATTTTTGTGCCAGTTAAATGAGATGTAAGCGAATGCTTAAAAAAAAAAAAATAGCTTTAATGAGAAAAAAAAAATCTCAATGGGGGTCCCTATAACCTAATGAAATGATTGCTATGTGATCAGGAAGAAAGGTTAAATGGCCCAATATTCTGTGAATATTGGGCCATATGCATTTAGTACAGTTTATAAAGATATAGTTAGTAGATAAAATTAAAATGCTTCCAAGTCCCAAGGGCAAACTTTACTTACCCAGATAGCCTCCTTACCCAATAGAATTATGAAAATCAGGTATTGATAGGTTAAGCCTCGGGAACTTGGCATTTAATAAAGGTTTTCATTCTTTTCCATGCTTTATTATGCAGAGAAAACATAGTTGATGAAAATGTGTTAATGGATATGTTTAGAGTAATGATGATTGGTCATCACTGTGTGTGTGTGTGTTTTGCTTTATTTGTTAGTTTCCAACTTCAGAATAAAACCTGGGCTGAAGAGCAAGTGTTTCTGGAGCAGATTTTTCGATCAAGTTAAGAATGTCACTTGCCGTCATTTCAAGAATTTGTCCAAAGGAGAAAAGTGATAGTGCAGATAGCTCTAAAAGGCAATAACGAGAAAGCAATTTATATTTTAAGAATATGTGTCTGTGTGTATGTGTGTTTCTGATATTCTTGGTATCCTCAGCATTTTGAGCAAATAACAAGGGAACACTCTATGGAAAGTCTGACTTATAAAAGCTACAAAGCTTCTGGCTTCCCCCCTTGGCCTCAGGAAAGAGAAAAATGAAGAGAATTGGGTTCAGTTCCACCCAACAGGATCTTTCGTAGGTCTACTCTACTGATTAGTGATTTTAAGTAGCAGAAAGCATCTTTAGCCAGCTTCAGCCTCAGAGGGGGCTCTGGCATAACAACATAGAGCAAGGAGGCATCTGGGTCTCGGGAAAAAGGAGCCAGCAAGACTGGAAAGCTGGCAGAGCTCTGTCCGCCTCTCGCTGCATGACTCCTTCCTGCATTTGCACCTCTCGGTTCTCAAGGATTTTCTCTGCTTCTTCAGACAGAAGACAAAGTTGACCTGTTATAGGTCTACCTAGACAGACTTGTCATGTCTGAATCACAGTTCCAAATTTCCAGGGTAGAAAAACATAGTGGCCCAGTTTATTTGAGGTTTCTATCAGCTCTGGTGGGTGTGGCGAAATCACACGTGTTGAAGTGGCTACAAGGGAACATCCCCTAAAGATGGAGAGGTGGTTCCCAAAGGAAGGAGACGATTTAGAAGTAAGCAGACAGTCTCTAGACTGTCCTCTTACATTATATATTTAGCCCAGAATAAGCATTGTGGGAACAAAAGAGATGCTTATAATCTGTCTTAACAAAGGCCACAATCTCATAAACCCACATATATAATGAGGGAGTAAAAGTTACTAGTATGATTAAGGACTGAGTAATGGCTTTGACCAAAAGGGACGGGATATAGCAGAGACACGAGGGAACTTTCTTTATTTTTTAATTTAAATTCAATTTAATTAACATATATTATTTGTTTCAGAGGTAGAATTTAGTGATTCATCAGTTGCATATAACACCCAATGCTCATTACTTCAAGTGCCCTCCTTAATGCCCACCGCCCAGTTACCCCATCCCCCCACCCACCTCTCCTCCAGCAACCCTCAGTTTGTACAATCATGGGGGAACTTGCAATGAAAGGACATTGGTTCAAATCTTAACTCTGGCTCCTACTCCTTATATATCCTCAACGGGTCAGAGATTTTTCATTTGTGGCCTTCATTTTATTTGTAAACTGTGGAGGATTCTATTGTACTTAAAGACATTTTGTGATACTTACACGAAGTACCTACCAAATATCTACTATGCAGTGGACGACAGCTGTTTGGTTGGACGAGCACGTGGTAAGACCCAGAACCTCGGTAAAACACTAGACTACATGTTGGCAATGGAAGGAAGGCACGGGCATTGGTTGTCCTTGGGGAAACCGCAGTCTGTGGCCGTTGGAGTGGGCAAGAGATAAACAGATAATTGCCGTGAAAGGCAGTACTTTTGTTGACTATGATTCTGGAGGTGACTGGAGTTGATCTGGGAAGGTTTCAGGGACGTGGTATGACACAAGCTAGGCCTTTATCAGGTAGATAGGATTTTTTTTCCTTAAATATTTATTCATTTATTTTAGAGAGAGAGAGAGCACAAGAACACATGTGAGGGGCTAAGGGAAAAGAGAGAGAACCTCAAGCAGACTCCACGCTGAGTGCAGAGTCTGATGAGGGGCTCAATCCCACGACCCTGAAGTCATAACCTGAGCCAAAACCAAGGTCAGGCACCTAACCAACCGTGCCACCCAGGGGTCCCGGGAGATAGGATTCTAACAGGAACATTTCGTATCAAAGTGAGGTAAAACCTTGAACAGAGTTGACTTAGCTCTGCAAGATGAGAGTTGACATTTTCTGGGGTAAGGAAGCTAAATTAGTAATTTTAAAGACCATTCCCAAATGCTGCTGTGCTTAAATAAAGGGGGTAAAGGAGAAATCTACACTTTTGAAGCAGGGTTTTTCTTGGTAAAGGAAGCTAGGAAATCCACAGAGCGGACCATCCACCTCTGGGCAATTAGAGCGTATTTTCAGTGCTCAGTGAAAATGCAAACACTCAAGAAACATATATTTGGTTTAATCATGTAAGTTAAGAAAATTTACGCCACAAACGAACAGTAGGTAAGTTTCAAAATCACTCTTTGTTAGATTTAGCTGTGGTGGGGGTGGTGGGGGAGGATTAAAAAAAGGAAGAAGGGACAGCAGCCTTTGACTACTTTGACACTGGTGCTTTGATATGCTGGTCAAGACTTGTCAGGACTATTTATCATCTCAGAACAATTTGTTCATTTCACTCAGAAATTAGAAGTGTGTTTTGGCCAATAATTCTAAATTTATTTTGTAGTAGTCATTTTTCTTAATGGGAGTGTTTTCCAGATGTTGCCTAAGTCTAGCTGTCTGGGCCCTCTTCCAACAAATGAGGAAATTTTGATTTCATAGGTTGTCACTGTTGATTCTGTCTAACCTTTGGACTAATTGGTTCATCCCAATTTATTTGCACTGATATATAAGACTTCCAGGACACTGGAAAAACTCATTATTGCTTTTACGGGTAAGTGTCAAAGTTAACTTGCTTCATGGAATTAAATGTGTTTTCAATTCAATAGGGATATGCTTTAGTCAAGGAGTTTGAAAAAGGTTTATAAGGATAGGAGTAGGAAAGTTTTGAAAAGGACCACAGCTCGGCAGTACACCTGTTGGAAGCTCACAGATTTGAATGGAGAGTTAGTTAAGGGAAAGTTGGAATGGTCACTTCTGTGTTTGTCAAATTACATTTTACTGAAGCTGGTTCTTTTTTTCCCCAAGCTGGGATTTAAACCTTGCACTGTAAGTATATGCTGTAATTCAAATAGTGTTGAAATCAGGCTGTTTTCCATTTGGGGGGATTCAAAAGTATTAAAGTGGTCGGTAACATGATCGAGATGGTGACTTAATGATTTTTTCTGCATAAGATTAAGTCTAATGGCCAAATATTTGTGATAGAACTAAGGCTGATCATTTTTAAAAGTCTTGTTTCAAGAGTGGGATGGTTTTATCATTAAATCTCCTTTTAAAAAGTATTGACAGTAAGTAACACAGACATAAACTAGTGGTAAGATTAAAGAGCAGTTTTGATACTTTTCTTTTCTTTTCTTTTCTTTTCAGTGAGGGCTCGGTACCTGGAAACAGCCATGGAGCGGAAAATACTTCCCATATACTTGCTGCTACTTTCTGTTTTCTTGATTCAGCAAGTTTCTTCTCAAGGTACCTTGACCATCAAAGAGACGTTTATTTAACAGCTGCTGCTAATCATTCTGTGTTGACCATTATGACAACAAAAGAAATAGATTTCTAAAGACATGTATTTGTTTGAGCTTAATGTACAATTTTAAAATTATGTGAAGCAGATGTGGTATATTTATAAACATTTTGGAATTCTCAGGTTTTTCTGATGTCTTATGAAATCTTTTAAGTTTTGAGTTTTCCTGTAGAATAATTTTTGTGCTCCTTATTTTTATGGTTCTTCCAAAATTTCAACAAAATACAGACACAGGATACACCTATGCTAGTGTGATAGAGTATCATTAGATGAACTGAAAAGAACAATGTTGAAATAACATGTAATTTTCACTTCCATGTATGATAAATTTAACTAGTCTTTTACATCACATAAATTATTGATGATTTATCAAGCATCATGTAGAATTAGGTATCATGTAACAATGAACATTTACAAAGTTTCAAATGGCCTTGTATTAATCTTGAAAGTTCTGTCTTTCTTACAAGAACTAGTCATCCAGATATGGACTTCCACTCCCATACATATCATCTTATATATTATATAATATATATATAATATATATATTATATATTATGACATTGAACTACTCAGTCAGTGCTGGATGAACAATCCTTGCTACTCATTTTTGAGAATGTGAAGATAAATTCAATGCAGTCACCTTAGCCCAAGTCTCTAACATGCGATCAAAGTTGATGAGTGACAATAATACCAAGCGTTGGATTTTTGTTTCCTTTTTTTTTTTTTATTAGCAAAACAGGAGAAAAGAAAAATCAAGGTGCAGGATTATTATGGTGAAATTATATTTATAAAATAGGCACTTCCAGGAAAATAGTTAAAATTCCCACCAGCCTAAGCATGAGAGATAACTGCCTGCCATGGACATAGTTTCAGAATCACTTAGATAAGATGGAAAAACACATGAAAGCAGATGTGAATATTTAATAAGGATATTTATATTTATAATATTTAATGTATCTCTAGACTCCTCTGCTCTCTCGTGATGTATTATTAGGCTCACAACACTGAGAGCATTTCCTAAGCTACCTTTCCTCTGTAGTAAGATCAATTGTTCTCTAAAATGCTTTTACTTTCCTTTAAATGAGTGAATTTAAAATTAACTAAAATTAACAACAATAAAAGGATAAAAGTCATTTAATCTATGAAAATAATTGCACTTCTTATAAAGGTAACTGATGTCCTATTTCAGAATTCTGCTAACTACAAAAGGATAGCCTTTAATGTTGTGTTTGTTGTCTGCTTTTCTTGCCTTCTCAACCTCTTCTCATTCTTTTTCCTTTATATATATATAATATATGTATTTATATACATACACTATATATGCATTGTATCGTGCACATATGTATGCAAAAAGTTGTGAAGTTGACCTAACATTTACTATTTTCTTTGTACACGAAGACTTAAACTTCCCCGGACTCATTATTTTGAGATTTCTCCAGTGTGGTTCAGCTTCCCCGTATGGCTTTAGGACAGTGCACCTGACAGTTTCCATTCCAGAGATGGATTCCATTGTCACATTTTTGTGGTTATTCTCTCAGGAAGGTGTTTTCCAAGTGCTTCTTTTTTTTTTTTTTTAAGATTATATTTATTTATTTGACAGACAGAGATCACAAGTGCAGAGAGGCAGGCAGAGAGAGAGGAAGGGAAGCAGGCTCCCTGCTGAGCAGAGAGCCCGATGCAGGGCTTGATCCCAGGAACTTGAGATCATGACCTGAGCCGAAGGCAGAGGTTTTAACCCACTGAGCTACCCAGGCACCCCTTCCAAGTGATTTTTAAAAATACATTTGAGGATCATTACACTTTTGTTTGTATTTTCATTTTGTTTTACTCAGAATAACTTTGACCTTTATACTCAAGCCTAGGTGCTAATTGAACAGTTAACCTATTTTGTACTCGCTGTAGTTGTGATTGGAAGCATGTGACTACCTCAGCATTTAAAGAAAGAGGTTATCCTCACAAACGAAAAGAAGAGGAAGCCTAGGGAAGTTGTTGCTGGCATGATCAGCTTGCTTTTTTAAACTTAACATGAGAGATAAGAGACAATGTGATTGGGTGGACAAAGTGTGGGCTTTAGAATCAGAGATTTCAGAGTTCAGATTCTAGGTGACCATATAGTGTACTATCCAAATCAGGACACTTCTGAGAGTGAAAGTGTTCAAAATGAATAATTAATAGGTATTAATTGACCTGTAATACATATATCCTAGAAGTCTTAACTGGGTGTCCCGCTGGTTATTAAAGTCTCTGTGTTTCAGCTTCCTTATCTCTCAAAAGAGGCTACTAATACTCTCCTGGTAACATTTTTATAAACATGAGAGAGAACATATGACTTCGTGCCCAGCACAGAGAGGCTGAATAAAGGTCAACTAGTCCTCCTCTGTGGCTGCCTCAGGAGAGCCGTAGCTGTCCCCCTTTCCCCCAGGAATGTCACCCACTTTTTGCAAAACTGTTAACTTTGCCTAATTTTCAAAAGTGTATTTACCTTCTCACTCAGTGAAGCATAAAGTGGCATGATCAAGGTCATGTCAGCAATCAGGCTAAGGTCCTCTGGACCCATTGCTACCCATCATTCCCGACCATTGGAAAATGGATAAAATGGATAAAACTCTCCCTCGCCAAGTGGCTTTATCCTCCTCATGAGGTCTCTTCCTTCCGGGGATGCGTTTTGGCCATGTTTACGCTAGTGTTGTGTAATTTTAGATTTACCGAGCTGTGCAGGGAGATGTGGGGAAGGGTATTCTAGAGAAGCCACCTGCAACTGTGATTATAACTGTCAACACTACATGGAGTGCTGCCCTGATTTCAAGAAAGTCTGCACCGTGGGTAAGTCCGGACAGCTAGTGTCTCCCCTGTCTCGCCACACCGTTCCGGGAGTCCCCTCGCACCCCCTTGCTGCGCTGTTTCCACACTCTTGTGCTTCTTTTTGCTCCAGTGCCTTTCCCTTCCTCGCATCCATGTTGCAGTGTGCTGTACCTAAGGATGGTATCAAAGGTTGTGCCTCCGGAGGGTGGGGAGATGGGGGAGGGCGGGGAGGGGAGCCTGGAAATCCGTCAGGTGCACAAGTTTCTTGACTAGTCCCAAGCAAAATGTCTTCTTTTAAATAGAGAATACTGTGACTCTGGAGTCATTAAGTAGATAGCAGTAAGTAATTACTCACGACCAATCAGAGATGTAATTGCTTCGTGTTGGGGTTCTTCAAGAGTTTCATCAAAAGAATCCATGCATATAAAATAAGCTTATCTACTGTTGGACTTTTTGATAGGAGAATGTTCTAGAGTACCTGAAAAAGGGCTCTTTAAATATGAAGCATGCGTGTTTCATGAGGAATTTCAATTAGAACCCAAAGGCTCTGAATTGTAAAGTACGAGTGGTATCCTTGAACACATTTTGGATCATTTTTTTTTAACACAGGGATGTTCCATCTCCAACTTTTGAAAATTGCAATTAAAAGTGGTTCAGAGTTACGTTCACTTTAGAATTTGCACATGAAGTTGATAAATATATTGCTGTACAGTTATGTGTCCTATAAGGTAATCATTTCAAAGAGGCCTTGGTAAGTGTGTTTCTAGCCAAGGCTTGTTTTGACATGAGCATGCATAATTCATGCCATGGAATTAGGCTGAAATCTTTCAACTCTTGCTCAGTTTGTCAGATAAAATTCTCTGCATTCTATAAATGATTTTTGAGCCTAAACAGGGACTCACCTATGTTAAGTCAGCTCTTTGGAATATTGTTGTGAGGTCCGTCCGAAAGTTCCTTTAATAAACATCTATTATAAAGCGGTGGTGTGAAGTGGAGGGTGGAAGGATTCCATGTGAAGGGTTCCCACCTTCCCATCGTGCATATGTGAAATGACTGAGACAGCACTGGGTGTCTCTTGGAGCCTTGGAGGGCGAGTAAAGTTTCTCTGAGTCATCATATTTCTTTCTTGACTTCTCTACTTGGAAAACCACCTGTTTTCCAAATTCCAAATGAAAGACTCAGAAATACACTTCTGGAACTCTAGTCAGCTCTCAGTTAGGAAATGGCGATGAGAACGTGGGGGTGGCTGCACAATTAGTAATCCGTAATGTTTTGTTTTGCTCTGGGTAGAGCTTTCCTGTAAAGGCCGCTGCTTCGAGTCCTTCGCAAGAGGGAGGGAGTGTGACTGTGACTCAGATTGTAAGAAGTATGGCAAGTGCTGTCCTGATTATGAGAATTTTTGTGGAAAAGGTAAGCATCATGGTGCCAATCAGCGTCTCTCAGCATCTCTCTATGCTGCAAACCTGCACACCTGCCTTAGCATTGCTGATGATGTCTAATGCGCACTCCACCTAGGGACTTGCTTTTACTAACAGCCATTTCGTTTTAATTTTGCTTCACCAAGAATGAATTAAAGAAGGAAAGCCTCTTCCAACAGCACTGCCTGGCTCCGCCAGGCTCCGGGAGAGCCAGAGATGGCTGGTTAAGGAACAGAGAGGATAGGGGCTGAGTGGACGTGCTTTTTCCTCCAGTGTGGTCCGATTTCAGGTGAAGTCAATGGTAACAAGCTCACTCAGGGACTTCTTGTCTCATCCTAATGGTGCTGACCCCACAAAGTCAGTGGTGCTTTGAGCTAGCTGTATTTTTGGCTTTAGTGTTTTTGAGTGTATATTGAATATATATTGAATAGTGTATATTGACAGAACAACACTTTCAGTTTCTCTCTAAACTAGTCAGTTTAGGAGTTAAAGACATTAAATTTATAGGCAAATCTATTAAGTTAACCTTCTGTTGTACGTGTCTTCTCATCTCTGCAGTCCATTGTCATCTCTGTCTAAATCCCTCTGTGTCATAGAGTCAATAAAAAGGGATATTGTTCCATTTTAAAATCCTCTTCTCTGGTTTTAGGTTCTAAAGGAATACTCTGAGAGTATAACAAAACTCTTCAGAGTTTCCCCCCAAAATAAATAAATAAATAAAAATACAAAAAAACCCACCCAAAAATGAATTCCTTTCTTTTACCAAATGTTTGCTCTTAAATTCTCCTTTAAAACAATATTTGTGGAGGTAAAGGTGAAAATAAGCATTGCTTGCATAATATCATTTTATTTAAACAAGGCTGTAATCCTGCTTCTTTTGAACAGTGGAGAAATAGGGTAAAAAACTGTTAATCAGCATAGTTGAGGGCTATTTCTTAACTGTTCAATGTTTTCATTGGACAGCATTCCAGAAATGATGGAGACTACACCCATATAATCAAAAACTCGGAGCACAGAGTTCCTGCAGCTCTCAGATGGATCTTATGATGAAGGATACATATTTGCTCAGTGCCCTGATAATTGTTTTGGCTGCGAGACAAAAAAACTAAGACTTTATTTTGGGCAGAGGATGGGTGGGGAGGGAGGATAGTTAGAGAGTGATGAAGCACTGCAAGGACATGTTAATAAAGACAATGCTTTATGCCACCAGGTGGTGGGTCAGATTACCTGAGGCTTACATGCAACAGAAAAATTGATGGTCATGCTTCATTTACAGAATTCACAAAGACAGGGTTTCCACTGAAAAGGATGTAACCACCCAGAGCTTCACTACTTTGTTGTTGTTGTTTTTTTTAAGAGTTTATTTATTTATTTGACAAAGAGAGAGAGAGATCACAAGTAGGCAGAGAGGCAGGCAGAGAGAGAGGGGGAAGCAGGTTCGATCCCAGGACCCTGAGATCATGACCTGAGCCGAAGGCGCCCCACTACTTCATTTTTTTAAAAATAGCAACCAAACTATCTTACCAGTCACCCCTTAGTTGTTTCAGGTTTGCTATAGATACTATTTATAGGCATCTACGTATCCCCAAATTTTAAATTTTCAAGAACTGAAGAAATGTAGGTGAGAAAACAGTCCGAGAGGTTGTTTGGCTCAAGATCACTAGCTAGTATGGCAGAACTGGTTCTTATATTGAGCTCTTTGGTGGGGGAGGCAGAGGAAGAAGTGTGGTCGTCAGCTCCTGGAGATTGCATTGGACAGAGTTCCTAGGGGACGAACGTTCCGCAAGAGCAGTGAGATTTATCAGGACTCTCTACTCAAAATGTCCCCACTGTCCTCTGCTTTCTTATCTTTCAGAAGTCCTTCTCCTTTTCCTCTGGTTCCTAACAATCAAACCATGTCCCGTGCCTTCTCTTCTAGACATAAAAAGGGTAGGCAGGCGGGAGAGAAAAGGTTTCAAAGATGCACACCGAACCACTGACGGTTGTTTAACTTGGGGAAGGGCCACAGATTTTGAGAAAGGCATAATGTGAAGGTGTGAACTTTTTTCAAGAGTATTCATGTAGATCTTTTGTAATAAAAAAAAAAAGAGGTGAATTGGCATCATTTGATTTAAACGAATATGAAAACAAGACAAATGTAATTATTATATTCCTCTTCCCGAGAGCACAAATACCTGTTGTTCGCAAGCAATTATTACTTCCATCAACACAAAAATGGGCAGAAGAACTGGAACTGAGAGAGTCAAGTATGTTTTAGGCCAGGAAATAGCTTCAGAAATCATAATCTGAAGAAACATCTCAATTCGCAGACAAGAAAATGAAGTTCAAGAGGGAGTTAGCTCATTTGCTCAAGGTCACAAGAGTAGCACCCTGCAGGTCTAAGACTGCAATTCAGGTTTTCTGACCCTTTCTGAGCCTTTGCCCTTGGTCATAACTTACAACGATTTCAGAACCAATATTTCCTGGCAGTGCATCTTTAGAATTCATCGCTTTGGAGTAACTAGTGTTAGGCTGAGAGCCCGCCTACGCTGGCTTTCACCAGCATTGATTCTTGGAAGCCAGGTGCATCAGTGCCTCCCACAGTTAAGAGTTACTGACGAATGTCAACAGGATGTTAATCCACCTGTCTTGCTTGGCCTCAGTGCATAATCCCACATCACCATCTTCAAAGACTGCACCTCCACCTCCGGGAGCATCTCAAACCATCAAATCAACAACCAAACGTTCACCCAAAGCGCCAAACAAGAAGACGACTAAGAAAGTGATAGAGTCAGAGGAAATAACAGAAGGTAGGAAGATGGCAGATGTCATGAAAGGTTTTGAGAGGGACTGAGCTGTAGGCGGACTACTTTTTAATAAGACTCTTCATAGAATAAGGGAATCATGTGAGTCATGAAGGGCTCATTACACTTTTTAAAATGTGTTTTTAAGTCAAAGTTTAAGCCAAATTATAAGCCCTCAGCTGTTTATTTTTCTTTAACCAAATTATAAACCATCATCTATTTATTTTTCTTATAAATGAACCCAGCATGGGTGTAGGTTAAAAAAATCAGAAGAAACACAGCTCACTGGGGGAAAAAAAAAAAAAATCCCAGGTGATTTTCTGCAGAATAATTAGATTCTGTGAGAGAGGGGAAAGTTGAAAGTAAAATAGTTATATTACTCGTATCTATGATGAGCTTAGCTACCTTACTTTTTAACTAACAAAAGAAGAGTTGATCATATTACTGATAAAAGCAAAACAGGGAGGTTTGTAGCTCAGTAAACATTATTTCTTGCTGTATTTGGACCGGCGGTTTTCTTTCTTTTCTTTCTTTTTTTTTTTTTTTGCTTTAAATTACAGTTGGTGTGATCAACCTTTTTATTTGATTTATAGAACATTCTGTTTCTGAAAATCAAGAGTCTTCCTCCTCTTCCTCTTCCTCTTCAACTATTCGGAAAATCAAGTCTTCCAAAAATTCAGCTGCTAATAAAGAATTAAAGAAGAAACCCAAAGGTTTGAGCATTGATAAAGATCAAAGACTATATCAATGCCATATTAATAATAGTTACCTAAAGGCAATGTGTGTTAGAACAATGATTTGAGGACATTTCAGTACTTGGGGCGTGTATAGATTTGTAAAAATTATTGTAGAAGATACTATTGAGAACTTCCTTTAGGAAATTAGTGCAAAGCAGTTAAGAAACCATTCTTTAAACAAAGGATAAGAAGATGCTAGAGCGGCAGCTCTGGAACCAGAGATGACATCAGAGATGTTCGGTTTGGGTTTTTGAGTTTAATTCCTGTCCACCTGATCCATTTTTCTTTCTTCTTCTCTCTTATTCCTGTTATTTTTCCTTTAATTTTTACTTATTTTGCAAACATTTATATGCTGCTTTAAGTGCTTTAGAATGTTAATCCATTAAAGTCTCATATGAATCTCTGGGAAAGCCAATATTATTATCCACATTTTGCAGCTCCTTTTTATTATTTTTCTAATTAAATAATGTGTCATTCTGGCTGATTTTTTTTTTTTTTTGGTAGTAGAGAATGTACTACAGATTAGGCTATTACCTTCTGAAAAGAGATTCCCTTTGTTCTGCTTTTCATTAGTTCTTGAAATTCTAAAATATATTCTCTTTCTCCAGGAAATACTGAATTTTGGATACTGTAGTTTTGAAGAACTCTATTTCCTGGGTGGTTATTTCCCCTGAAGCGTTTTCTTTGGCTAAATACCCAAATACATAGTCTTTGAATCATCCAGAGTCTTGAACACCACAGAAGTGCAGTCCATGTTTGCTAAATGGAACTCATCTCAGTGATGAGCTCATGATATGCTCTTTGGACTCTGAAATTCACCTGTGGGGCAGCTGCTGTGAGAAATCCTGTTAAACAGGATTTCTTTTGCTGCCATGGCATCCTAATCTCCTCTCTGTATCCCCTGGTGGGCTGCTGAATTTAGGTGTGCCCAGGAAGAGAGCCGCTAACAACCATGTGTGTGGACACAGAGCTTAGTAGGGACCATTGGAGTGACTGGAGCAGATTCCTGGGGTGTAGTTGTAGAGGCCTCTGAGGCAACTGGCGCAGTGAATTTACAAGATGTTGGAACTAGGTTTCCAGGGGGGCAGATGGGTCACTGAGCAATGTGAAGTAAGAGGAGTGGAGAAAGGGGCAAAGAGCATTCATATAGAGATGACAGTGTTGTTGATCATGTTGGTAATTTCCAAGTTGCTACTTGTTTCTCTTCATTAATTGTACAGACTTTAACTTGTGCTTTTCACTCCTTCTCATTAATTCCCCAAAATAGCCCCATCAGATTAAGTTCAGTAGTCACCATTTTAAAATAAATTAATAGACATATTATAGGTTAGCAGTTTGCTTGGGATACACAGCTAGTTGATAAGGATGGGATCTTTAGGTCACTACTGAAAAGAAAACTACTCAAAAATAAAAGATGTGTATATTTTTTTCTAGTAACAGATAACAAGAAGGAAAAAACTCCTAAAAAGAAACCTACCCCAGAACCACCAGTTGTAAATGAAGCTGGAAGTGGACTGGATAGCGGTGACATCAAGCTCACCCCAACTCCTGACACTCCTACTACCCAAAGCAATAAAGTTACCACATCTCCCAAGGTTACAACAGGCAAACCAATAAATCCTAAACCCAGTCTTCCACCTAATTCTGATCCATCCAAAGAGACACCTTCAAAACCTAATAAAGAGACAATAGCTGAAACTAAAGAGATTTCTTTAACAAAAAAAGAGACTTCAAGTGGAACAAAAGAGAAGACTGTTTCAACTAAAGAGACACGAAGCGCAGAGAAAACACCTGCTGAAGATTTTATACCCACATCCAAAGCTCCTGTTAAATCTACACCCAAAGCTGAAACTACAACCAAATCCCCTGTTCCCACCACCACCACGGAGCCTACACCTACTACTACCAAGGAGCCTGAACCCACTACTCCCAAAAAGCCTGTACCCACTACCACCAAAGAGCCTGCACCCACTACCATCAAGGAGCCCACACCCACTACTCCTAAGGAGCTTGCACCCACTACCACCCAAGAGCCTGAACCCACCACCACCAAGGAGCCTGAACCCACCACCCCTAAGAAGCCTGCACCTACCACTCCTAAGGAGCCTGCACCCACTACCACCAAAGAGCCTGTACCCACAGTCCCCAAAGAACCTGCACCCACTACGACCAAGGAGCCTGAACCCACCACCACCAAGGATGAACCCACCACCACCAAGGAGCCGACACCCACCACCCCTAAGGAGCCTGCACCCACAGCCCCCAAGGAACCTGTACCCACAGTCCCCAAGGAGCCTGCACCCACTACCACCGAGGAGCCAACACCCACCACCACCAAGGAGCTGACACCCACCACCCCTAAGGAGCCTGCACCCACAGCCCCCAAAGAACCTGCACCCACTACCACCAAGGAGCCTGAACCCACCACCCCTAAGGAGCCTGCACCCACAGTCCCCAAGCAGCCTGCACCCACTACCACCAAGGAGCCGACACCCACCACCCCTAAGAAGCCTGCACCTACCACTCCTAAGGAGCCTGCACCCACCACGCCCAAGGAGCCTACAATTACCACGCCCAAGGAGCCTACAACTACCACTCCTAAGGAGCCTGAACCCACTACCATCAAAGAGCCTGCACCCACAGCTCCCAAGGAACCTGCACCCACCACCACCAAGGAGCCAACACCCACCACCTCTAAGAAGCCTGCACCTACCACTCCTAAGGAGCCTGCACCCACCACCCCCAAGAAGCCTGCACCCACTGCCCACAAAGAGCCTGCACCCACCATGCCCAAAGAGCCTGTACCCACTGCCCCCAAGGAGCCTGCACCCACCGTTCCCAAGAAGCCTGCTCCAGCTCCTCTTGAGACACCTGCTCCAACCACCTCAGAGGCCTCTACTACAACTACCACCATGGAGCCTCCTCCCACTACTCCCAAGAACCCTGCTGAATCAACGCCTGCAGAACCCACACCAAAGCCTCCTGAGAACAGTCCCAAGGAACCTGTTGTACCTGTAACCAAGGCTCCTGAAGTGACCAAACCTGAAATGACAACAGCTAAAGACAAAACAGAAAAAGACACACATACGAAACCTGAAATTACAAGTGCTGTACCTAAGATTACAACCCAAGAGACAGCAATTCCAACAGAAGAGACCACTGAGTCCAAAACAAGTACAACCACACAAGTAACTCCTATCACATCGTCCAAAAGTACTCCTAGAGCAACAACTCCTGCACCCAAAGAAATGACTACAACAAAAAAGACAACTACAATGGAAGAGACTGTGACTAAACCTGAAGAAACCACAGCTGTGCCCAAAGATACAACCAAGAAACCTGAAGTGTCAACTTCCAAACCCCGAAAGCCAACCAAAGCACCAAAAAGGCCTACTTCTACCAAAAAGCCAAAAACAGTACCTAAAGGGAGAAAACCAAAGACTACAGCAACTCCCCCAAAGATGACTACATCGACAATGCCTACATTACACCCTACCTCTTCAGAGGAAGCCATGCTCCAAACTACCACCAGCCCCAACCAGGGACTTAACTCAGAAATAGTTGAAGTAAATCCAAATAAAGATGCAGATATTGCTGGAGAAAAACCTCACATGATCCCCAGGCCCCCTGTGTTAACCCCTATATTTATCCCAGGTACTGGTACCTTGGTGAGAGGATCCAATCAAGACATCGCCATCAATCCCATGCTTTCAGGTAATAAGCATCAGTTATGTCCAGTTTTAAAACTGGTAATGTTAACTTAAATTTATCTGGGCCAGAATACCCTGAGTTAGTATCTCGCTATTGATATGTATTATCTTGCAGAGTTTTACAGCTTCTCCGTAGGTAAACAGAGGAGTAATCACCGTAAGATTATTTGGTCTTTGGAAAATTGAATAATAAGGAATTTAGTGCATTTGTGTCTATATGCAGAGATGGTGTACAGAATGTCAAAAAAATTTAGTTGGGAGCGTATTCTTATAAGAGTACAATGCAAGGCAAAAGTCTGCAACATTTTTCTCTTTTCCACACCAATTCCAAAGGGCAATCAGAACTAAAAAATGAAATTTTGTGTTGGGATCAAACATCTAGTAATTATCTAATTTACATAAAGATCAGGTAACCTGGCCCATTCCAATTTTTATACATTACTTTTTGAATAATATCACCTTTAAGTAAAACAATTATGAAATATGGCTCTTCTTTTTCGTTTCTGAAATATGCACACCTCCTACTTGCCCTTTCAACAGCTTAGGAAAATGTGAACAGAGGAAACAGCCCTGTGGGAGGATTTGAAAAGAACATAAACTCTTTTCTCATTTTCTTTTGTATCGGCTTAATCTTTTGTTTTAGATGAGACTAATTTATGCAACGGTAAGCCAGTAGATGGACTGACTACTTTGCGCAATGGAACACTGGTTGCATTTCGAGGTGAGCTATGCACGTATTTTTTCTTCTGCCCATCATTTTATTCTTGGCATTTACGAGAACCAAAGGAGAGCGGAAGCTTGGGTTGAGCTTTCTGGAGGGGAACCTGACTGATGAACTTAACTCACACAATATGGGAACATGAAAGTAATTACCAAAATACAGGATTAACAGAATTAAACACATTAGAGTAACAAATAAAACAGCTTGAACTGATACTACTAATTTTTTTCTTTCCATTAGTAATTAAAAGGTAGTTCAAATTTTAATTTCATATCAAGTGACATGATATCCAGGTTTGTATTTGTATTCCCTGCTCTATGTTATATGAAAATAACATCCTGATTGCAACGTGTTCAAAAGTGCTACATCCTGTGGGAACCTAACAGGAGAACAGCAGTTACTTCATGTTGCTTCTCTGCTGGGCCAGTCCTCTTATATTTAGATTAAATCTGAAAGGAAACAAATCCTACACGAGCACCATAGTGGCCCAAGAGATTTTAGCAGTCACTGAATTATAACTCAATTCTAAAAGATAAAGAAACGGAGATAAGTGCTTTTCTGTAACTCACAAAGCCAGAAGGATCTTTCTAGAGAAACTGGAAAACTAAAATATTTCAAAGGCTATACTGAACTTCAGACCTGAGAAATATCTACTCTCAGCAATGTTCAAATACTAACTTCTGTACTAATCCTCACAGTGTTGACTAAACTTGTCATATAATATGTTAACACACTTTTTGTTTTAAATGATGAATTAGCAATTTTTCATTTTGGTTTCTTTTGGGATAAGTTATATTCATTCAGTTGAGGCTGATCTACCACTTTCAATTTAAGGTCATTATTTCTGGATGCTGAGTCCATTCAATCCACCATCTCCACCTCGTAAAATTACTGAAGTTTGGGGTATTCCTTCTCCCGTTGATACGGTTTTTACTCGATGCAATTGTGAAGGAAAAACTTTCTTCTTTAAGGTAAGAAATCAGCAACTAGCTATTCCTTATCTTAAGAGCATAAGTCAGCTTAACCTCCACTTCAGAAGGGTCTTCGTATTTTTTTTTAAAGATTTTATTTATTTGACAGAGAGAGAGATCACAAGCAGGCAGAGAGGCAGGCAGAGAGGGAGGGGGAAGCAGGCTCCCCGCTGAGCAGAGAGCCTGAGGTGGGGCTCGATCCCAGGACCCTAAGATCATGACTTGAGTCGAAGGCAGAGGCCCCAACCCACTGAGCCACCCAGGCGCCCCGGGTCTTCATATTTTATTAAACTATTCTATCATCAAAATTTAATAAAAAGCTAACAATTGGGTAACATCAAAGACCAAATTATTCACTTAACGAAGTTAAAACTTTCTCCCTGTATTTACATTTAAGAATGAATCCCTAACTTTTCTATTCCAAGATGTTAACACTATTTCCTCTGTTAAATCAACAGGATTCCCAGTACTGGCGTTTCACCAATGATATAAAAGATCCCGGGTACCCCAAACAAATTGTAAAAGGATTTGGAGGACTAAATGGAAAAATAGTGGCAGCTCTCTCAATAGCTAAACACAAGGACAGACCTGAATCTGTGTATTTTTTCAAGAGAGGTATGTTTACAATAACTGACAAAATTACCAAACTTCTAAGTACTGATTTGCCTGGGAAATTTTATTCAGTATTTTCATTTATTACTGAGTTTACTGTCAAAAGATCTTTAATGGCTGTAATCAAATTGTTTTCAATGAAAAAACTGAGGACAGTAAAATATATTCAGAGCTCTCAGCATGCAAATTACAGTTTCACCTGAATTTTCAGGTCATCATATAAAGGTCATCATTTACTTTCAAATGAAGTTAAATAAAAATTATGTAATTCGTTGGTTTTATTCATTCAACAAGTTCTTCAGCATTTAGCAATTATTTTATAATACCCTCGACTATTAGCCATTATTAATGTCTGGACATACTTTATGAGAAACACTGATCATTTCCTCTACCTTGTAAAAGCTCTTTTCCACTTTTCTGGGGGATTGAGCTTAATTTTCTCATCACATGTGATCTTCTACTACATAATAGGTGGCGGCGTTCAGCAGTATATTTATAAACAGGAACCCATCAGAAAGTGCCCTGGAAGAAGGCCTGCTATCAATTACTCAGTGTATGGAGAAACAACACAGGTTAGGAGACGTCGCTTTGAACGTGCCATAGGACCTTCTCAAACACACACCATCAGAATTCACTATTCACCCATCAGAGTCTCTTATCAAGAAAAAGGTAATGTTTCTTCCTGCGTTAAAAATTCTTACACATGAAATAGACGTCAGACAGTTTATCTCACAGAATGGAGCTTATTGAATATAAATAGTGACTAAATAGCCCCAATAATTTAAAATTAGTGATTCAAAACATCAATTGGCCTCAGTGAATGACCAGATCAATATGTACATATTGGTTTTTTTGTGAGTAAAGAATGCAATTTATTCAGGTTTGTTATTTGTAATAAATGCCATTTATCAAATACCTCTTACCAAGAACATCACATATAAATCTACAAACCTCAGCAGAGTCCTAACAGGTAGGTATTTGTACCATGTCCGAGGGGGCAAAAACTGAGGCACCTAAGTTAAATAAGTCACCCAACGTAGCTGGGATTCAAACCCAGATCTGTCCGATTCTTAGGGCTGCTCTTCCCTACAGCACAATCCATTTAGTCTGGTATCTTTAAATCTACAGGTTTCCTCCATAATGAAGTTAAAATGAGTTTACAGTGGAGAGGATTTCCAAATGTGGTTACTTCAGCTATAGCACTGCCCAACATTAGAAGACCCGATGGCTATGATTACTACGCCTTTTCTAGGAGTAAGTTATTAAGCAACTTCTTAGCTTCCTAAAGATGCGCTCTAATCTCTAAAACATGAATATAACCAAAGCAAAAACAAGTGTTCAATGGTGACTAAAAGTGAGAAGTTAAACTATAATACATATTCCAATTGCTCCGAAGAAGACAGAGTGTAGATTTTCACTTTACTTTTAATTAAATTGAATGGGTTGTGATTCAATTCTGCATTATCCTTCATGAGATTAAGCCTATTATGATACATCATCCAATTATTTGAGTAAAACTGCTACTAAAACAATATTTTACATTACCTGTGGCATTTAATGAAGGTCTTGGGTGCCACAAAATACTACTTGAATCATTTCACAAGTCCTGAAGATCACAAAGAAGTTTTTAAGAAACCAATTGTTTTTAATTAATAAAAATTAAATTATGCTACTTGGGGGCACTTTTCTTTGAAAAACTCGGAAATCTAAGTTATTCTACTTAAAGGATAAAGCTGAAGTAAATTATTGTTTTTTAGACTTAGTTTTTCTCAAACTCTTACGTTGAAAAAGGAGAGTTGAACCTGATTTTATAGAAAGCTGGTGACAGGTCAATCTGTCAAGGCAATTGTTTTGTTTTTGTCAGAAAGTTCAAATTAATTAATACAAACATTTCTGATATTAAAATGATAAACACTATCTTTGAGTACAATAATCAACACAAACTTTTTTTTAAGTTCAGGTGTTTTGTTTTCTTTTTAATTAAAAAATGATTTCTCTTCTACTTAGATCAATACTATAACGTCGATGAACCCAGTAGAACAGCAAGAGTCATTACCACTCGTTCTGGGCGGAGCTTATCCAATGTCTGGTACAACTGTCCTTAGACCCACCGGCAAAGGAAGAGTCAACTAATTAAATGAAGAATGAAAAATTTTGACATTGAAATACATTTTATTAATAAAGAATGTTGAGAGAAGCATACCAATTTAAATACAAAATGTCTTTAATCTCGACAATCATTACACTAAAACAGGCTTGAGAATCTTATTCACAATTATTACAGTTTACAGGACATTTAATTAATATTTCCTCTATTTATTCCTCCTCTCCCTCCCATTGCATGGCTCACACCTATAAGAGAAAAAAATAACCAAACTGAATGCATCTTTGAAGAAGTTACCTCAAAACTGGAGTATTCACTTACCCTAGGTCACTATAAAAATTGCTTTCAATATCAAATATCTAGATATATAGATATAAAACTGTGTTAGACATTTCACACATCTTCAGTTGAAAATTATTACAATTAGATTAATAGTTTCATGGCATGGATACAATCTCTAAGGATTACATCAGAAAACATGGGGATATTAAAATTTTTAATTTTTTTGAACTAGTTAAAGTCACAAAGCTTTACTCTGTTGTGTAAAAAGTGTAACAACAACAGGCAGGGAGGTAACAAATAACTATCTAGTACTGCAACACTTTAGCTTCTCCAAATCTTATTTTGAATTCAAGGAAGAAATGAATAAATATGAAATATAAGCACATATTCATTGTATAACTGTAGTTTACAAGTCTTTCTGCAAGAAGCTTACAGATGAGTAAATATCACATGCTCAATGTGTAATTAATCAATCCTTGGAATATTAAAAAAAAACTAGATAAAGTTAGAAGCTTAAGGATTAGAAAACTTGTTCCATGTATTGCTATCCTACATCCTATCACATAATCAGTATGTCAGAAATTTACCTCTCTGTCTGTTAAACTGACGACCACGGACACCTTGTCTCAATGTTGTCTGAAGTCTTACTCGTCTGAAAGGCTTTGGTTGACTACTGCTAGTATCTAAGAAAAAAAACCCAAACATTAAAATATAAGAAAGCAAATAAAAAATAAGAAAAATAAGAAAAGCATTTATAATGGCAAAATCTAGTTACTAAATGAATGCATGGATAAAATGCAGAGGTGTCCATTTATTTTCAATATTTAAAAGTTGTTTGACTTTTAACAAGAGACATTTAACAAACAAAAAAAGGTAAAAAAGTGAAAAAAATGTTCTTATTAAAAAAAAGTTCTTGATTTTTTTCATTCATTCACTGCACTCATATAATACATACTTGGTGCCTATCCATGTATCACTGTGCTAGCAGGCAGGGACTACAATAAAAGAACCATGTATCACCTCCCTCAGCAAACAAGAGACCCCCACATATGATGTGAGTCAAATCTGAATCCTCTTTCCCAGACACCCCAAATCCAATCATTAGCAAATCTTGCCAGCTCGAATTTAAATACATACTCCCAAATCTGACTTCTTCTCACAAACTTCACTCTACCATCCTGTCTCAAACACCCTTGTCCTTACCTCGAATTTACAACATCCTCCGAACTTTCTCCTTGTTTCTGCTCATTGCACATTTTCAGTCTCTTGTTTACACAGCAGCCAAACTGACACTGTTAAATCTTTAAGTCAGAACTTCTCACCACTCTGTTTGAAGCCCTCTAAAAGCTTCGTAAATCCACAAAAGCCAAAGCAATTACAATGATCTACTGGGGCTCTCCTCCCTACCCCCTTCCTATCTCCTGCTAGCCTGCCTCTCTGGCCTTACCGTGCTCTAACCACACCGGCCCTCTTGCTGATCCTGAATGTACCACCTGCTGCCTTACAGATACCTGCTAGAGATCTCATCTGGAACACTCCTTCCTCAAAAAACTGCACAGCTTGCTCCCTTGTCCTTTCCAGCCTTTACTTAAAAGTCATTTCCTTGGTAATATTTTCTATCAAATCACCTGGGACACGGTAGGCCCTCAAATATTTACTGACCAAATGAACAACTGTTCAGATGAGGAGGATTACTGTTTTATAAACATTTTTAAATTTATTTGACAGACAGAGATCACGAGTAGACAGAGAGGCAGGCAGAGAAAGAGAGAGGGGGAAGAAGGCTCCCTGCTGAGCAGAGAGCCAGATGTGGGTCCCAGGACCCCGGGATCATGACCTGAGCCGAAGGCAGAGGCTTTAACCCACTGAGCCACCCAGGCGCCCCTGAGGAGGCTTATTGTTTTATATTATCAAATAAATTTAAAGACATTCTATTTTACAGAAACTGTAAAAGGGGACAAAAACCATATTTTCTTGTGCAAGCCTAGGTAAGATGTAACATTCTACTGTCCAAGATAATTTTCACAGGATATCAGAATATAATTGGGAGAAGAGGATTTCAGCAATTGTATTATTAATAACTGACAATTTCTGAGTCTTGCTGAGTGTAATGCATTGAGTTATATAATTTATATACATTATTTCTAATCCTGACTGCAAGACTAGTTATGATTATCCATATTTCATTTATAACTGTGCAGACATTTAAAGTTACTAGCAGTTAGTTAAGGTAGATGTGGGATCTGAATCAATGGATATCGGCTTATAGGCTGCTGTGTCAGGGAAAAGCAGCTGATAGGCAAGAGAGATCTTGAGATAGCAAAGTCCCATGACTAAAGAAAGTAAGAACTAAGCAGGTCTTCCATAGAATGTGAAGGTTCCATGGCAGAATTTGAGAATTACTGCTATAAACAATTCAAAATAATTAGTGTGGATGATTGGGTACTGTATTTCTTCAACCAATAAAAGTAATTCCCTACCTAAAAATTTTGAGACAGATAAGCTAGTATAGTGTATTGTTTAAGAGTGGAGTCTCTGAAACCAAACTTCTTGAGTTCATATTCTTGCTTGCCCATCATTTTTTAGCTATGTACCTTGGAAAAGTTATTCACGTTTCTGTGCCTCAATTTCCATATGGGTGATTACCATATTGGGTTGATGTGAGGAGTGAGTGAATATATGTAAAGGGCTTAGAATGCTGTCTGACACATAGTTAAGTGCTCAATAAATGTTAATTATTTTTTCAAAGTACCACAGAAATAATTTTTATTGTAGAAAAATACATAAAATAATCTTTTTCAAAGTTAACTTCAAAAACTTGAAAGTCAAACTTAGAAACTGTTTAATCAGTAAATTTCAAATATTTTTTGAGTCACAGACCTCCTACCCTTCAACTCTCCAAATCAAATCTCATGTAAGAATCCTAGTATGTAGAACAAATAACAAGAAACTCCTTTAAAGAGGCAGGAAACCTGAAGTACTGCTCCTTAGCTGCCCTCCCCGTGACCCATCCCTCACAGCCCTGTGGCGCCTCTAGTACAACCAAGTCTTAAAACTACATTTCCTTTAATAAAATACAATTTCCCTTTGAAATAAACCATTTTTAATTCAGGGGAAAAAAAAGAATGATCTCTTTGTTACTAACAAAATCATCTTTTGCAAACAAGTTTGGTGTATCAGTTGTGTTGTACTCGAGTAGGAACTTACCCACAGAAGAGCTGGATGGAGGATCCTGGCTGGTAGAAGGGAGATCTGACTCCTCAGACGCCTGAGCAGGCTCTCCTTCCTGCTGGCTATCAATTTCTAGGCCTGCTTCGGAACTAATACTAAGAAAAGAAAACAAAAATTGATTGGAAAATACAAAACTGATCCTTGAGGTATCCTAAATTGTTCCTAAACTTTTTCTGATACAGCTTATCACTTAAATGAAAAACTGCAGACTCTTAATATTGGTAACTATGTATTTTTTTTTTAAGGAGCAGGGGAAAAGACAGCTCAAACTGTTTTTTCCTTATTCCTCTTCTCACTAGGACATGTTCCAATTTTAGTTTTTATTTCCCTTCTTTGTTATTTTTTTCTTTTTGACAAAGGATATACACATTCTTGACAATATTTGCATGGGATATATTATACAGATTTTTGAAATCTCAAAACAGTTTTCTAGGAAGGCAAAGTACTAAAATAACTCACAAGTCTCTTCAACAACCTACCACTAACTCACCATGGGCTCTAGCCCAGAGGAGACATGCTGCGGGTACGTGAATTCCTGGCTCAACAGCTGTTAACTCTCTCCCCATTCAATAAAACAGTCTCTCTCCCATTCAATAAAGCACATCAAAACACAAGTAAGGGAAAGAATAGTCCCAAAATAAGTTCAATCTGCTCCAGTTTTGTCATCTGCAAGCTTCAGGGAAGTCATTAGTACCAATGTCTCTGAAAGATCTCTCTCACGACTACCTGCTGAAGCTGAGAAGTGCTACTGAAGGACAAAGTGCATGGGGCTGAAGTCACAGGTCAAATCCAGTCTAAACCAGTTACCAGTGGCCTAAGCAAGTTATTTTAACATGTTCTGAGTCTGAGCTTTCTCACTCCTAAAATGGAATACTTTGCAAAGATTTTGTGTAGGTTAGGAATGACATATCTTTTTATTTACTTATTTATTTGACAGAGAGAGAGAGAGAGAAAGAGAGAGAGACAGTGAGAGAGGGAATACAAGCAGGGGGAACGGGAGAGGGAGAAGCAGGCTTCCCGCTGAGCAGAGAGCCTGATGCGGGGCTTGAACCCAGGACCCTGAGATCATGACCTGAGCTGAAGGCAGATGCTTAATGACTGAGCCACTCAGGCACCCCAGAAATGACATATCTAAAGTGTCTTGCATACATGATATAAAATTAATGGCAACTGGTATTCTTAGCAGGGTCTGTAGCACTATGTTGGAGCATAATAATGGGCTTACTTTTTTCCCTCATATACTAGAATTGGTCTATAATTATCCAAGTAAATACTGCTAAATAAAACAAAATCTTTGAGCTCTACCTAGCAAATCTGTTTTCCACTTCTAGCTGTGCCTCTACATAGTCCAACTTTTTTATTTTGTAAAGAATTAGGTTCTGCTTTGAAAGCTAAATATTTCTCCGAGACCAGTGTCTAGTGGTTTTTTGCATGAAATAACTCTACACCCTTTGACTTAAAAAAAAAAAAAAAAAAAATCCAGAAGCTGTGTCATAAAACACTTCTTCTGTTAAACTTTGTTTATAACTGATGTGTTAAAAAGCAATCAGGTCTTAAAAACTACTAGAAAATTTATGATTTTTAAGAAGTCAGTATTTCAGACAAGTTCTAAATGCACATAAAGAAAGAGTAAGTGCAGTTCACTTGAGAGCCCACTACAAAATGGAAAGTTAGTCATTTCCTAATTTTCACAGAAAGACTTCTTTCTTAGGGAAAGTTCAAGCAGCTGCATGAATTGAAAGGTATCAGTGATTTTAAAGAAACCATTTTTCTAGACTATATCATGTAATTTTCAGGGCGATAAACACTGCAAAAATTACTTGTCTGCTGTCATAACATCCAAGCCCTAAGATATATTACTATATGCAAAAATCAGTCTTCCGAAATGTATGGCTTGGTTTAGTTTTGTAATGGGATGCTACTAAAAATCCAGCTCAACAAACTGTTTCCTGGCTAAAGGAAAACAAGTGTCAAAGTCTAAAGCAAGCAGAAATTATAAAGTAAATACTAACCCTTCGGATTCTGCCTCCACAAATACTTCATCCCCATCATCACCTGTTGCTGTTTCATTTGTGGTGGATAAAGTGCCAGTGGATGTTGTCACCATGGGAACAGACTGAGAGGCATGCTCTGAAGCATCAGACGTGGTACTCTCGGTAAACACGGTCACTTCAAAATGAAAAGAAAAGAATACTTTAACTTGGTGGTTTACCTAATGTTTAGCCAGAAGGTGTCACACAGTTTTCCATTTTACCACTAAAGCACATAATCTATCAGTCCGCCTGTGGTACCCACCTGGGGCGGCTACTTGCAGAGGGGTAGTGGGAACACTTCGGCCACCTGACTCTTCTTCATGAGCTAGGAAGAGGGGTGTTTCATACATTCCTAAACCTAAAGACAATTCTAAATATTAATGAATGATTGAAAGAACACAGAACTATCAATATGCCAGGTATCTGAAAGAAAAGCACGAAATCAGTAGACACCCAACTTTGCTGAAGCCCACTACTTCACCCATCAGGCAAAAATCAATCTCTCAAAAATATAAACGTAAACGAAACACATCCTTTAAGTTTACAAACATTCAGTATCCTCTGAAAAAATACCTAAAATGCTGCTCTTTATGGGTTGATATAAACTAACTTTATTGAGTACACAACTACGAATCTGGTACCATGGTTGAGTCTACTCACCAAAACTACAAGATATTACTCCTCCCCTTTTTCCTAAAAAAATTGGAAATTTCTAGGAGGTTGATTAACTTCCCCAAAGTTACAAAGGTAGTAAATAGTAGAATTCCAATTTAAGCCTAGATCTGTCTTCCAAGCCTTAATTGTCCTATAAAATAAAGAGCCATACAAAAATTTAAATTTATATAAAAGATATATGACTTATATGAGAGCCACAGATTAATCTTTATTTGGGGCTTATTGTAACAGCAGTATGCGTTCCTTACTCACTTAATAAAATGCCATATAGCTTCCCACAAATCTACCTGGTTATATGGATGCTGACTGAGGATTAAAAGGTAATTAATTCCACAAAGAGCACAATTCATGTTCAACAACCAACTACTATTACTTAATTTAGGGGTTATTTTATTCCATATATTTTAAGTATTTTTTTTCTTACTTTTAATGTTCGTGGAAAATATCTAACTAGTTTTATACATTTAACTAGGAATGTTAAGTATCAAACTAAATATAAATATGCTGCATTCCTTCCAACAACTTTAAAATGACTCAGAGTACCTATGTATTTATACTGGTTCAATAAATATTCCTGAATACTTAGTAGACATATGACACTGTACTAGGAGCCAAAGAGATAATAAATGTAAAAGCTACTCTTTATGCTCAAAGAACTGAGAATTTTGTTGAAAAGGTAAGATTTATATGTAAAACAACGTTGAACATGTAGTAAATATAGCTTCTCCTATAAGTTTGCATAGGAATTAGATACCAACTTAAAAAAATTTGTATTTGCTCACTTAAAAAAATCCCATCAGAATAGCTTATTACTGAATATTCATGAACCCAGGAGATCTAAGCATTTATTTATCTACTTACCTCCTTGAGAAGCAAGCTGGCCAAGATCAGAGTGACTTGAACTTGTCTGTGGCATATCTTCAGGCGGCCCAAACCGGAATCTAGGGACACCAGCAACCTGTGGGGAACTAAAGAGAAAAAAATGAACTTAAGATAAAATTTAAAGTTACCTTGTTTAAACCACAACAAGGGAAAACAATACAAGAGAAGGAAGAATAATCATAAAGCACGAAAAAAACCAGACTGAAGTAAAGTTGATACAGAAGTCCTTATAATAATATTCTCAAAATATAAGTTGTGAATGAATTTAATAATATTACACATGATTTATATATATGCAATTTACATGTAACTTTCAGGTCTCTTGAACTATGCCTCACATTTCCTGAATCTGCTAGATATCTAATTCCATGTAGATACACTAAAAACAACACAAATCTAAAATGAGATGCACCAGAAAAAGAGAATGAAGTCACAAGATGAAGTTTTATCTTAGTTTTCACTGTTGAGCCATAGATCAATCAAGTCACTTCTAGCCCATTTCTTATCTGAAAGAGCTCACAACATGGTTCCCAAAGTCTAGAAAAATTCCATTATTAGCTGGCTAGACACCTGTTTTCCCCTTGTTCTAATAACACTATCATCCATCTTCCCGCCCACAATCTAGGATATAAAACAGCATTATCTCTCTTTGTCCACTCCCGACCCTACCTTTCTTCACTAGCCAGTCACTAATGTTTATGGATTTTATGTCTGTAATTAACTATTTTCTTTTCCACATCAACATTATTGCTTTAGTTAAGGACATTCTTTTTCAGGTGGATTTTAAAAATTTATTTTCATAAAATTATCTTACTATATAAGAATCTTGCCTTCTGAGCTATGCAAGAATCTGCTGACTGGCTGTCACTCAGAACCTGTTTATTGGTGTCTGCTTCTGACAGGCTGACTTCCAGAAGGGAGGGACAGACAGTGATTGTAAAACTGTGTCAATCAAGATGAGTTATGGTAAGCTGCACAAGTTTAAAATAGGTTTTGATAGGGGCTCTTGAGTGGCTCAGTCAGTTGAGCGTTAGCCTCTCGGTTTCGGCTCAGGTCGTGATCTCAGGGTCAAGGGATCGAGCTTCGTCTCAGGCTCTGCTCTTGGCGTGGAGCTTGTTCTTCTCCTTCCCCTCTCTCCCTGATTCTGCGTGCACATGCACACTCTCTCTCTCAAATCAATAAATCAATAAATAATCTTTTAAAAAAAAAAAAAGGTTTTGGGGTGCCTGGGTGGCTCAGTTGGTTGGGCATCTGCTTTTGGCTCAGGTCATGATCCCAGTCCCACATCGGGCTCCCTGCTCAGTGGGGAGACTGCTTCTCCCTCTCCCACTCCCCCTGCTTGTGCTCTCTCTGTCAAATAAATAAATAAAATCTTAAGAAAAAAAGAAGGTTTTGAATGTCTGGCTATATGTTACCATATACTACAGAACAATCAATCTTTTCCCAAGTTTGTGGAAATTTTTTCATTCTGATACTCAATTACATCTTAGTATGCAGCTAATACGTCAGCCACAATTAAATGTGTACTTCACACAGAAAGCTTTTTTATCCTTTAAAAGTAGTCATATAGCGTAGCTAACTTAGGTTCTAGACCCAGATCAACTGGTTTAAACCAAAAACTGCCACTTTCTGGCTGTCTGAACTTTCACAAATTTGTTAACAACTCTGTGCTTCCTAATCTGTAAAAGTGAACATTAATGGTGTCCACTCTCATAGCTATAAAGATTAAATAAACTGATTCATGGAAATGTCCGGTAAGTGTCAGGTGTTCTTTTCCAAGACTCAACTCAATGTTGTCCTCATTAAGTGGTCTCAGATTCCTTCCTCCTGATTGCTGGAATAAATCACTTTTTTTGTCTTAAGCCTATTGCTTATGCTTTTATTCTTCTAGATTGTTTGGGTAACAATTAGTTCCTCATATGCTTGGCTTTTGAAATAATATCATCTCATCATGATCACTGTCATTACCAACACCTTCATCAACATCTGCACAGCGTTTACTATGTGCCAGGAAATATTTTAAACATGTTAGCATAAGTTCAGTTCACTTAATTCTCACAACTTACATGGTAGGAATTATTGTGTTATTATTCCCCTTAGTAAATGAGGATACTCAGGAATAGAGAACCTAAATAACCTGATACACTAGTAAGCAGTATAATATTCTGACTCTGAAGTCTGTGTATTTTTTTGTTTTGTTTTGTTCTTTTAAAAATTATCTGAGAGAGAGATTGCAAGCATTGGGGGGAAGGTCAAAAAGAGAAGCAGACTAGTAGACTCCCTGCTGAGCAGGGAGCCCAATGTGGAGCTCAATCCCAAGACCCCTGGGATCATGACCTGAGCTAAAGGCAGACACTCAACCAACTAAGCCATCCAGGTACCCCTGAAGTCTGTGTCTTAACCACTGTTATTCTGCCTTTATGTTTCAAATTCCTGATGGCAGCAACTATGTTTCATTCACCTTTTTTTTTTTTTAAAGAGAGAGAATGAGTGCACAGTTCATGAGCTGGGGTGAGGGGTAGGTGTAGGGGCAGAAGGAGAGGGAGACAGAATCATAAGCAGGCTCTATGCTAAGCTTGGAGCCTGACACGGGGCTCAATCTCACGACCCTGAGATCATGACCTGAGCCGCTATCAAGAGTCAGACACTTAACCCACTAAGCCACCCAGGTGCCCCCACTTCACTCACCTTTATGTAATTTTCCCCAACACTATATCCTCAACCCTCCTACCACAAGAACTTAGTACACAATAGAGTACTCAACACGTAATGAACCTACCAAATGTAAAGAAACTGACAGGAAAACAGGAAGAAAATCATTAGTCACAAAATGTGTTTCTCTTTCATTAACTTACTGAATTGCTTCAGCAAATCCATCAGTACGATGTGGCACCACAAGAGTTGGGGTACTTGGAACTGTTCTGTCTTCATCATCAAAAAAATGCTGCTGCTAAAACAAAGACAGAAATGGGGGAATAAACAGGTATGACAGAAACATACATATGAACTATACACTTATTTGCTAAACAAATGAGTCACTTTTACATAATGGGTAGATAGTTACCATGCCACCAATTCCGGGAGTCAACTGAAGCCCCCGTCCAACAGACTGCCTCCGAGTCATCTGAATTCTCTGTGTCAAGAAAGGAATTATATTTGTTTCAAGGAATCAGGCAATAAAACAAGAACCAAGTACCAACAGATACAGCTTATTACAATGGTAACAAGAGAACTGAAATGTTAGCAGTTAATACAACCATCAGGATATCTTCTCAGGAAAAATTACTAATGTTTGCACTAAAGAATTCTGTTTAAATAGTGGTAAATTTTTGGACGCATGGATGGCTCAGTTGGTTGGGCGACTGCCTTCAGCTGAGGTCATGATCCTAGAGTCCTGGGATCAAGTCCCACATCAGGCTCCCTTCTCAGTGGGCAGTCTGCTTCTCCCTCTGACCCTCCCTGCTCTTGTGCTCTCTCTCATATAAATAAAATCTTTAAATAAATAAGCAAATAGTGATAAATTTTTAATCGTAGAGACTACATAAACCACCAAATATTTTTATTAACCAACACAAAATATTAACCAATATTTAAAACCAATCTCTGATCCTATTTTATTTGTATGTAACTAATCTAGTTTCTATTTCCTTAAACTAAAACATTAGTTAAGTAGGTCTTTGGATCTTAAAGCTTAATTATCCTTTGGAGTTCAAACAGCAACACTGTCTTCATATAAACTGTTCTCCAATTTGGACAATTCTAAATTGGTAGATTTGGTATATTTTGCAGGATACACACACAATCCATTAAGACTTTATATTTTTAAAGAATGAGGTTATTTTCATCTGTGGTATTTTAGTAGAATCCCACTTGGCAGTTTTTAGTACGCTATGTTACAGGATAAGACTCAAGCTAGATTACTAAAAGCCTTTGTAGTTTTCCTGCTGTTTCTGCAAGTTTCTGATTAAGAGATGACCAACCCTATTTTAAAGGGTTATGAGAGTGGAAGTTAACATGTACTACTGAAAAAAAAATGAGAGAAAAAATGTCTCGTAAAGCAGAACAGAAATTTCTTTTTGAAAACAACAATAACACACACACACATGCACCTTAGAGAAAGAAACCAACCTTCAAAATACATGGTAGTTAGCTGCTAAAATAAAATTTACTTTAATTAAAATCCAAGAGACCCTTTTTCTTTTTTAATCTGTACAAAGAGTGACCGGATCTTTATTTGCTAGAATTGTAACTATTTCAATTTATACACAACTTTTAGTAAGCCTTGCCCTTTCCAAAGTTCATTTTACTTATGAAGTAAACTAAACTACTGCTGTATTTCAAGAAAAATAAGAGATACATTTCAGTTCAAAAAAGTTTATAAAAATACGCTAAAACATTAAAACATTCACTTAATTTCTGGGAAAAGTAGTATCTAATAAAAAGAAGGAAAGATAAAGCCAAGATTTCTCAGACTGACTAGTACTTTTACTACCTGAACTGGTGGCCCCAATTCTTGAGGTGGAGCATGAATGGTGAGTCGTGGCGGAAGAGGGTGTGGGGGGCGTCTTGGAGACTGAGGTGCTCGAGGAGTCTGTCTTTCAGATGCTGACGATGGCTGCTGTTCTCTAGAAATGTCCTGGGAAAAAGAGGACTCTGCAGTACTTGTATTACCTTCACCTACAGGAAAAGAGAAGCTTATTTTGAACTATTAAATTTACCATAGAATAACTGGGACAATTCCCTAGAGGTATAAATCCCACCACTAGGAATGTTCACCTCCCCAATACTTTCAGAAGGAAAGAAGTGAAGTGTGGAGAATGGGAGTGCAATTATCAGCTGTATGGCTTAAGGCAAGTCCCCTAACCTCTTCGAGTCTATTTCTTAGGTTGGTTAATGGAATCAATTAAAAGATAACGTTTATATTCTGGATTTCTTAAACTTTGAATGTCAATGGTTCTTCACATGTCTAGGTCTTCTACATACACGCTAGAAACAACAGAAGCTGGCTCTCACTGCGAAAGTAGGCTATCAGAATTTAGTGGTTTTACAAGTCAAGGTCTGGAATCGGATTCTAGCTAACCTCTACACCCAACACGGGGCTCAAATTTATAACCCCAAGCTCAAGAGTCACATGCTCTACTGACTGAGCCAGCCAGGCACTCACTCTCGGATTCTTAACTGGTACCTAAACTGATAAGCTTATTATAAGAATTGAACACAGGTGACCCTTGAACAACATGGCTTTGAACTACACATGTTCACTTTCAGGGGATTTTTTACAGTACATACTGTAAATGTATTTTCTCCTCCTTATGATTGTCTTAATAATGTTTTCTTTTCTCTAGCTTACTTTATTGTAAGATTACAGTACGATAAACTACAAATATGTGGTAATCAACTATTTTAATGATATCAGTAAGGCTTCTGGGTCCACAGTCGGCTATTAGTAGTCAAGTTTTTGGGAAATCAAAAGTTGTATGTGAATATTTGACTATGCAGGGGGTTTGGAGTCCCTAACCCCGGCACTGCTCAAGGGTCAACTGTAATTTAATACAAGTATAGTTGCTCAAGAAAAGCACTCTTTTTATAACTTTCTGGCAATATACCAAATCCATCCACTAATTTAATTTTATCCAGAGCATTGGGCCTATTTTTGCATGATTGTAAATAACAAAGTCTTCAAAGGGATTCAATGAGCATCTACTCTATGCTTTGTATAAGGGAAAAATGGCTATGAACACTAGCCCCCCAAAAACTTAACTTTTAGTGATAATACCAAAGGAGGCAAAAATACTTCCTCCTGTATCCCGACGATATGACACACACAAGATGTTTCTTAAATCCATAAAATGTTTTATAAAATATAAATTATAGGCCAAAGTATCATTAATTTCTCTCCTTATGTCCCTTAGAAAGCAGTACTATTTTTTAGTATATGGATTAATATTTTTTTCTTAAAAAACTTTAAAGTTGAAAGGTTGCTTATACCCTTGCTTTATCTTAATTCAAAGAAGCATGTACCTTGCATTCTTATACACATAGGCTTATATGGAAACTCAGACACACTGTTTTCTCAACAGTCTAAATATATAAGGTTTTACTATGTTACCATTTATGATTTTAGCTCAGTATTATCTGTAAAATCAGAGTAATATACCAGATGATTACCGATTCCTTAAAACACATTTTAAAAAGATTCTAAAATAAAATTATTTTCTATGATTTCCATAATCCTTTAATACCTAACATTTCAGTGAGGTCTGGACTCATCCTTCCAAATATTTAACAAAAGTATGTCACAGTAACCAAAATATCTTTTATTCAATGGAAAACCAGTCAACCAGTAAAGCTCCAATACCCATAAACCTTCAAATGTGGGCTTGATTCAGACAACCTCTTCTGACTGTGAACTGCTAATACTGCTGTTAGAGGTCCCTAATTGACCTTTTCCACTTAGTAAAAAGACCAGCAACACACTGTACTTATAATACTTTACAGATTTCAGAACGCTGGAATCTTAAAGATTGATATATTAGAAAAGACAGTATGACTTCAGAGTGATATAGTAGACTTTGTAAGATAATAGTAGCAAAACTAGAAATAAGCTAATCTCTTGCCAATTTACTGAATGTTATTTCCTACATAATTAAATGCAATCCTAATTTAGAAGACACTACCAGAAGCATTCAATTAAAAAGAGATGAAAAAAGGTCTCACCGCTGTTTTGAGAATCAGCAGCTCTCTGATTACTTTCACCTCCACCCATACTTTCTTCTGTTTCTGTACCTGGATCAGTCCCATCACCACCCTATAAACAAAATATGGTGACTAAGAGCAAATAAATCAAACAATTACCTTAAAACATAACAACTAAACTAAACCACAGTAACAACAAACAAAAAACCCCAAAGGTATAAAAAGTTTTAGTGTTCTGAGAATACAGGCCTGTGAATATCCTTGGAAAACATTGTTTTCTACGAAGTTCTTGAAAAAAGTGGATGATCAAAATCCTAGCCAGTTACCTCAGCATCATCAGCTTCGTATCCATCATTGCCGTCTGCACTGCCGGTGCCTTCGTTACTGTCCTCACCCTCGTCTCCCATCCCTGTGTCATCTTCATCATCGTCATCATCATCTTCATCCTCCTCGTAATCCTGGTAGACACATGCCCAAGTAAAAACAAAGATCTTAGATGTAGCACACATATTCTGCACTTCTTGATAGCGTATCTAAAAAGTTCAATGGCACACCACTGATCAGGACACAGGAGCTGTCTCGAGAACTGTATGGAATACATTCAGTGGCAGCAAATATCAAAATTGTGAGGCTTACTGGAATGAGTACAATAATCACCAGTTCTGTATTCTAACTGTTCACATGAGATCAGTTCAAAGACTAAAGCTCCTAAATGTCCACTAAGTGTCAGATGCCACTTTATTTCTAAATTTAAAGGGTGGCATCAAAGAAAACAAATCATGAAATTATATTACACTATGAGCTTTTAAAAAACACTGTTTGATTAATGAAAGGTTCTAAAATGAGTGGTTGTCAATATAGGTTTAATCCCCAAAATAAAATATAGTTTCACTTAAAATATGCTTCAATTAGCAAAGAAACAACAACAAAAAACCCTCCATTATTTTTTGAAAAAAATTAAGGGACTATATAAGAAAAAAAATCTTATTCTCTTCTTATCTCTAGAAATGATAGAGCTTATAATTAAATCCAGTCTCTTATCAATAAGATTTAAAATTAAGTTTAATTAACAAATTTAGCAAATCCTAAAGGGCTTAGCAATGAAAAAAGATGGATTTTTTCATCACTTGTTCTATGCTCAATTTCATTATAAAATGTTAATTTCAGAACTATTTGGATAAAAAAGGCAAAATAATCTATTTAAACTGACAGGGAAGCAGATGTTACTGGTTGATGAATTAGAAGTTGTAAGGATTTAGGCATTTCATCCAGCAGTTTAAAAACAATGGATGATTTACCTCATGTTCCCCATCATTTTCATCATCATCCTCTTCTTCATCATCACTGTCAATCACAATGACATCATCTCCTTTGCCCTGACCATCTTGGGATGAAGTTGTTGTTTGCTGATCTGACTGAAGGGGTCCAAGGTCTATTTGTAGAGACTGAGAGGTTTCTTCACTGTCTTCCATTGGAGTATAATCTCCCTGGGTAACTCCCTTTAAGAGTAACAAAATGAAAACTTAAAAATTTAGAATGTTAAATATACCTAAAACTACCAGTGAGATACTGTATATCTAAGACAGAAAAATACTTGTGGACTGGTAGCATTTTATTTTTAAAATATGGTTTTTAAAAGCAGAATTAGAGTGGGTGACTCAGTTAGTTGTCTTCGGCTCAGGTCATGGTCCCGGGGTCCTGGGATTGGAGCCCAAGAGCTCCCTGCTCAGTGGGGGTCTGCTTCTCTCTTTCCCTCTGCCCCTCCCCAGCTCGTGCTCTCGCTCTCTCTCTGAAGTAAATAAATAAAATCTGTTTAGAAAATTAAGAAAAAAAAAAAAAGGAATAAATTTGAGGCACTTGTGTGGCTCAGTTTTAAGTGTCCAACTCTTGATTTCGGCTCAGGTCATGATCTCAGGGTCATGAGATTGTGCCTGGCATCAAGCCCCAAGTCAGGCTCCACACTCAGCACAGAGTCAGCTTGAGATTCCTTCCCCCTCTCCCTCTGCCCCTCCCCTTGCTCACGTGCTCTTTCTAAAAACAAATGAAAAAAATCTTAAAAAACATAGAAAGCAGAATTAATTTGAAACACTTGCTAAAGAAAATAAATCATTGGATTTCTTTACTGTCTTCCTATAGAAGGATTATTAAAAACCTCACTGGCTAATCACTAAAAAAGAAAAAAAATGCAATATATATAAATATAAATATATGTGTATTTAAAACTACCAGGGGAATATTGTAGATCAGTGTTGTTCAAAAGAAACATATTGTCATCCACAATGTGAGTCATATACATGATTTTAAATTTTCTAGTAGTCATTTCAAACTTAAAAAAGGAAACAAGTGAAATTAGTGTAATGATATTAATATATATAAAATATCTCAGTATGTTATCAGACTAAAAATTACTGATCAGATATTCTACCTTTTAAAATTTATAATTAGTCTTTAAAAGCCAATGTGTATTTTATACTCACAGCTTATCTCAATTCAGACTAGCTATATTTGAAGTGTTCAACAGCCAATGTGATGAGATGACAATGCAGTTGCAAACCAATGTCAGAAAAAAGAATATCCATGGGCCTGCAACTTATTATTATTAAAAAAAAAGTTTACTCCCCAAACCAGAAATAGTCATAGGAAACACACTAAACAAAATAAGCTATTATTGCTGTAAATTTACAAAGGCACTTCTCCTCCTAAAAACTCACTATTCTAAGCCTTCAAACCACATTAAAGACATCAGGAACAAAAACAATTCTTTGCTTAATGCATCCTCATAATTCCATCTTGTTAGCTATTGAAATAAACTGTAATTTAAAACTTTATTTTTGTAATTTACCATAAAAAAATTAAATGTCTACTTTTTAGTTAAGCACATGGCAATCTATTTTTTGTACAAGCCTGAAACAAAGTCTTATGAACTCATTCATAAAGATTACATTTGCTGTAATGGAAAAAAATGAGCAATTCATGATATAATTAAAAATGGGCTTCAAAGGGATGTGCTTATTTCAAGAAAAGCAACACTTATAAAGAACATCTGCTTCACTGTCAGAAAATCAGAAAAACGAACTGTTACACATTCAGTAGATAGTGCTAAAAATGGAATGGAAGCCAAATGGTACTTCTGAATCATAGACAATTTTGCCAATCTCAAGAAAAAGATTTGTAAAGATTTTAGTGTAACTTAACCAAGTCTGGCAATAAATTAGAAATTCACATATTATTTCAAAACTGTTATTACACTTTTCAGATACGACACTCTGAAGGATACATGAAACAGAGGTCATTTAGAGTACTATGCATTCATCTCTAAGGTCTGGTTTTCTGTTCTTAGTCGGGGAAAATTAACTTAAAAATTAATTCATCTAAGAAACTAAAATTCACTTGCAATCTATGGTTGCTTTTAATTAGCTTGAGATAACTCCTTAATTTCATACAGACAATTTTAGAATAAATGATCATGAAAATTAATCCAGCAAAAACTCTTTCAGGGTAAAGAGCATAACTAGAACTTAGACAGCCTGAGTTAAAGTTCCACTTTCAGTGCTATCAGAACTTCGGTAAGTTACTTATTCGACTATCAGTTTATTTACCCGTACAATAGGGCTGTTAAGGATTAAGTTTGTTAATAAATGCTAACTTCTTAGAACAACACTTGGCATACACAGTAATGAGTTTATTAGTAGTAGTTAAATTATGAATTGAATTCTCAATTAGTGTGGTAGAGTGGATGAAAGAAAAGTAAATAATGTTTTGAGCACATAATGTATGGCAGGTACTATTTTAGGTACTTTATAATACTAAAAATCGTGTTATATTATTCCAACAGATAAGGAGACTAAGGCTTAGAGAGAATCAATGACTTTCCATAGCACATAGCTTCTAAGTGGTATAGTCAGGAACAGAACCTAATGGTTTGTAGCTTCAGAGTCTACACATTTCCCCTAGTGAGGGCGCCTCTGGAAAAGCCTCACTTAGAGTTCAGAAAATTAAAAAAATACACAAGTGCATTTCCTTTCATAGGTTATTTTATTTCAGTAAGAGAAGCAAGAGAGGGGAGAGCTACAGAGGACCATCAAGGGGCACTATAGATTAACTCAAGACACAGCAAGCACTTATACCTCCAAATAATCAACGGGATTAATCTTTACTCATGATGACTCTTGGCTTGCCAAAATCTGTACCACGTATAAACAAAAAAAAATTTTTTTTTAAAGATTTTATTTATTTACTTATTAGAGTGCATGTGCACAGGCATGAACAGGGGCTAAGGGAGCAGTCACAGGGAGAGGGTCAAGCAGACTCCATGCTGAGCACATTGCTGGGTCAGGGTTCAATTCTCATGACCCTGAGGATCATGCTCTGAGCCAAAATCAAGAGTCAGATGCCCAATGGACAGATGCCTAATGGACTGAGTTAAAAAAAAATTTCTTTAATGATGTTTCCAAGGCAGTATACTAATTAAGAGTAAAGCAAAGCAGAAACTGCGATGGTAATTCCAATATTCCATTAAGTTTAAAAGCATCAAGTTAAAAAGAAGTCCAAATAATGTTTCAATTTGTCAAAGCAAATTTCATTCATTAAAAGCAACAATTTGCTATTTTAAATATGTTTTACTTACTTCTCCAATGGAATCTTGAGAATCCTGGTTATATACTTGAGTTTCTACCTCTCCATCAGTACTTTCTTCTGCCATAACTTCTTCCTGAATCGTAACACACAAGTGTGTTAACCAGATCCATTCACTAGATGAGGGATCACCTACTCAGCTAGTTCTCTCAATACAATAAAGCTTCAATCTCTAATTTTATGAAGCAGTACAATATAAATGTTCTTACATTATATGATATAATCAGTCACATTCCTCTTCAGTATAAACAAGACTTACAAACACTAATTAAATACATGCTAATTATATTAACTGAGTAGTCTTAATGTTTTGGAGTAAAACTTAATTCACTACAATTTCAGCTTCAACAAAAGCAAATAAAGGGGATATAGCTTTGGTTAATCTGAGAAAAAGAAGGCAGACAATGGTTTAAAATGTTCATGAAACTTAAACTCTTTATTCTTTGAATTAAAAAAACACCCAATTTTGAAATGGAATACAAATTAGATTTTTATAACTGTGTTTTGTTTTGTTTATTTTAAGAGAGAGAGAGAGAGAGAGAGAGGTCAGGGAGAAGGGACAGAAGGAGAGGGAGAGAGAGAATCTTCAGCAGGCTTCACGCCCAGCACAGAGCCCAAAGTAGGGCTCGATCTCATAACCTGAGAGAGCTGAATCAAGAGTTGGATGCTTAAGTGACTGAGCCACCTAGGTGTTCCGTAACTGTTTTTTAACTGAATTGACAAATAATTAAATTAAAGATATACTAAGAATTAGAAAAAAATGTTGGCAACAGCAACAACACCTGAGCTGTCAGTTGAAACTTCAACAGGAGTTTTTTAGGTGATGGAGTCTGGTCCATTCACCTAATAATGTTGTAACTGAAAGAGTATTTTACCTCAGTTCCTACAGGGGTAACACTTTTCAACTTCTTTGGAAGAGGCATTTCCACTGTGTCATCAGAGACTTGATCTGATGCTTCTATGGTGCTATCCTCTTCTTCTTCACGTGTCCGTTTAGGCAAAGAAGAACTTGGGGTAGCTGACACTTTGAAATTACATAATTTAAATCTTGAATTAGAGGATGATAGTGAACTCAATGAGACAAAGTTAATTTTTGAAATAGTTTGGTCATTTAACTAAAGGAAGACATAGTAAACACTTAACTGAACAATTCAATGTACTTTACTTCTGCTAATATCTGTAAACAAAGGGCAACCTAGGCTCTAAATCAATGGTCTTATAGTATCAATTTCACCTGTGATTAGTAAACGCCATCAACTTTTACAGCAATGCATCCGATTCATTGTGTAGTGATATAATTGCAAAGTTTACATAAGCCCTTCTATAGTTATAAAACCCAGGACTCCTATGATAACAAAACTTATATTGTATGTTTAGATTTGAAAATCCTTATATGGTCTTCTCTTACATGTCTTTTTTCTCAGAACCTGTATGAAGTTACATATAATGTTACGGGGTTGTATCACTTTAAAAATCAGTCAAAATAACTGGAGGAGAAGAAAGATCTGAATGATGAAAATGAGTGATCTGGTAATAAACATGAAATCAAGTGTTAGGAATCCATTTGTCCTTTCTAACACCTATTAGAAAACAAGTATGTCCAAAGAATACTCAAGATGTGTATTTTACATTCAAGAAACTATAAATGCACAGGTCTACTCTAACTTTATTTTAAAATTAAGTTTCCCAAAAAATAAAAATCAATCAACCAATCAAACCAAGCTTACCAGTGCCAAATACTGCTGTGGAAGTAGAAGGCCGCTCAACTGGCGAACTTTGAACAACCTCTACTATGTTGGGGGACAGCTCTTGATTTGCAGGCTCAATCTGAGGATGACTCTGCTGGGTGGGCTGCACAAAAGCTGTAGCCTGTGTTTGCTGCTGAACAGTTAAAATAGGCTGAGGAATAGAAGGCTGGACATTAGGACTAGTAGAACGGACAGAACCACTTGTGCTTCCAAAAACTGGAACATGCTCCACAGGCCCTTCTGACTGCATAGCTGAAAAATAATTGCAATACTTAATGTATTAAGTTTTCTATTCCTAGCAAAGCTGGATTTTCCCTCCCTACTGTGTAACTGGTAATGTTTTGCATAGTTATTTGTGTACATACCTCTTACCATGCACTAAGCAAAAACTGTATGGGTAAGCATAATGTATCATGCATTTTTTGTGATGCCTATGTGCCTGCTATGGTAGTGTGTGTATGGTGGCATAATTAAATAAATATCTAAAACTCTTCCTAAGATTTTATTTAAATTACAATTAATTAAGATAAATAAATCAAAGAAGCTCAAAGACAAATTATAAATTTTTAGTAAGCATCAGTAATGAGTAAGAAGCTACCCAGGGGAACAAAGTGGAAAAAGTCAGACAGTTTCAGTGAAAAACTGGTCTTGGGTTGAACCAGTGTTTTTGTATGGTTTTCCAAGGTAGATTTCATATCATTGTCTTTAACCATTAGGAGTAGAACTGCTGGCCTTAGAAAAACATGCTGTATACTTATAAATGTGTTATTTTCCTCCTTCTTCAGCTTCAAAAGGAAGCAGAAAGGAAGGGAATGGAAAGAGGGAGGAAATTCATGCACTAATGAGCATCCTAGGAGTCACACCCTTGAAAATATTAACTACCCACTATTACTATATGTTTTACTTTAGCTTTAGTGGAAATCTCATTTATCCTTGAAGTTGCTATCATCTTCTCATAATAAATCTAAATAAGCAGTCAATCCAATCAGATCTGTTCCCATTTTACTTACCTTCCTGTGATTCTACTTGCGTGGTGGGCATCACTGTAGCTGTTGGGGTAGTAGTAGGATTTGTAACAGTTGCGGGTGTGACCATTGGGCGGATACTAGCCCTGGGTGTTGATTTATTCCCAGCCATTGCTGCAGCTGTCACTTTACTTGGAGTAGACACAACAGGAGTAGGCTTGATATTGGCTGTTGGTGGGTCTGATGTGCTGGCACTTATAGAGGGGAAAATATAAGAATAATGATTCATAAAAAACTACTATAAATATCCCTTATAAAGTACATATACTTTATAAAAAAAAAACCACCACATAATCTTAAGAAAGAATAAAACTGGAGATCATGATCCCAGATTTCAAGATATATTATAGTAATCAAAACAGTATGGTACTAGCACATAAACAGAAACAATACCAATGGAACAGAATAGAGAGCCCAGAAATAAACCGATGATTATATGGTCAATTAATCTATTAACAAAGGAAGCAAGAATTTACAATGGGAAGTCTTTCAGGAATTAGTGTTGGGAAAACTGGACAGTTACATGCAAAAGAATGAAACTGGACCACATTCTTAGACCATACACAAAAATAAACTCAAAATGAATTAAAGACCTAAATATGAGACCTAGAACCAGAAAAAGCCTAGAAGAGAGCACAAGCAGTAATTTCTCTGAAACTGGCCGTAGCAACATTTTTCTAGATTATGTCTCCTGAGGCAAAGAAAACAAAAGCAAAAATAAACATTGGGATTACAGCAAAATAAAAGGCTTCTACACAGTAAAGGAAACAACAAAACAAAAAGACACTGTACTGAATGGGAGAAGAAAACAGTAAATGATGGACTGGATAAGGAGTTAACATCTAAATTAAAGAATTCATTCCAAAAAAAAAAAAAAAAAAAAAGAACTCATGCAATTCAACACCAAAAAACCCCAAATAATCTAATTAAAAAATGGGCAGAAGACATGAACAGATGTTTCTCCAAAAAAGACACACAGATGGTTAATAGATACATGAAAAAATGCTCAATATCACTAATCATCAGGGAAATGGAAATCAAAACCACCATGAGATATCATCTCACACAAGTCAGAGGGCTAGTATCATAAAGACAAAAATTAACAAGTGTTGGCAAGGATGTAGAGAAAAGGGAGCCTTGTGCATTGTTGGTGGGAATGTAAATTGGTGCAACCACTCTGGAAAATAGTATGGAGGGTCCTTAAAAAATTAAAAATAGAATTGGCATATGATCCAGTAATACACTACTGGGTGTTTACACAAAGAATATGAAATAGGTGAAGGGGATTAAAAGTACACTTGTGGGCGCCTGGGTGGCTCAGTGGGTTAAGCCTCTGCCTTCGGCTCAGGTCATGATCTCAGGGTCCTGGGATCGAGTCCCGCATCGGGCTCTCTGTTCAGCAGGGAGCCTGCTTCCCTCTCTCTCTCTCTGCCTGCCTCTCTGTCTACTTGTGATCTTTCTCTGTCAAATAAATAAATAAAATCTTTAAAAAAAAAAAAAAAAAGTACACTTGTGATGAGCAACCAAGTAACATATAGAATCACTGAATCACTATAATACATCTGAAACTAATATAACACTGTATTTTAACTATATTGGAATTAGAAAAATAAATAAACCAAAGAAAATTAAATAAATAAATAAACCAAAAACCACTGAGTTGTACTCTTTTTTTTTTTTTAATTTATTTGACAGAGATCACAAGTAGGCAGAGAGGCAGTCAGAGAAAGAGAGGGGGAAGCAGGCTCCTCACTGAGCAGAGAGCCCGATGAGGGGATCAATCCCAGGACCCTGAGATCATGACCTGAGCCGAAGGCAGAGGCTTAACCCACTGAGCCTCCCAGGTGCCCCAGCTGTACTCTTTAAATAGGTGAATTGTGGGGCTTGTTAATTATATCTCAATAAAGCTTTAAAAAGGAAAAAAAAAAGGCACCACGTGTTTCTTCAATAGATGTTCAGCAAGTATGATAGAGATATAAACTCAGACCCTATTAATTCTATTTTTCCAAACGTGCTTTGGGTACTTTTGGCAGATTAAAAAAAGATTATTATAGAGTATAATTCTATATTTTTTGTTCACTAAATATTTTAAAACTCTTACTGAAGAAGTTTTGAATTTAAGCATTAAAAACTATGCAAGAAATGTTCTATAATGGTGCATCCTGACCAAGTAGAAAATACTCAGTTGTTAATCACTGAATCTAAGTCTTAGCCTAGCTTCCTAAATTTGTTATCACATAACATCACAGAGAAAATCAGTAGCCTCTTAGAAGTCTAAAAGATGAAAGATATCTTGTTTTTTTTTGGTCACAGAGTTCTACCTGACAGGAAAGTATGGTGAAAACAAGAGTTCTGGAAAAAAGGGTTGGTAACTACATGGTGCAGTTTTGCACAGATAAATAGCTCTTTAGTACATATTTTTAGACTATAGATTTGTTTTCTCCTTGAAGATCACTAACTCTTGCTTTAAGTTTAAAAGAAACTTTAAAAGAAAAAACAGATTAACAAACTGTGAGAGAACTAAAACTCACATTCCTCTTTCACCAGAAGCTGGAGTTGTTTTCAAAGTGATCTGTCTCTGCTGTTCTGGGACCTATAAAAAGAAAACTATGGATTATTTTGCCTGCCCTACAAGAGTTCACTAAACAATGCCATCAAAATATTTTACTTTTATTAATTCTCTCTGTATACTTTATTTAGCCAAAATTCACTGACAAAGCTTCTAAATCACCAGATACCTTCAAGTAAAATGTACAAAGACAGAATGATTTATTTACACAGAATCAGCCAACCACCTTATTAGTAGGTTCTTGAGGCTCATCTCTCTGCTCAAGGTGTCTCTCTTGATGCTCTCGGAGTTCTCTTTCTAAGCGACTAATTCGACCTTCATACTGGGATTTAAGAGCAGTCATTCGAACATCCAACTCATCTTTCTGCTGATCTAAGGCTCCATTCCTTTGTTTAAGCTCCTCATTTTCTTTAGTTAACTGATCTTTCACACCTAAGGAAGTAACCACGTGAATCTATTAATATTATAATCAAACACTGGAAGTAAAGAACATTTGTGTACTTCAACAGGTACGTTAAGATTGTTATCAGATTCTATTCCCGAGCTTTAACATCTACAATTAACTGATATACAATATATCTGAATAAGCAAAATTCTAAACGTATCTATATTACTCCAATATGAAATGTACCTACCGCAACATGAAAGTTCGTTAACTTTCTCTAAGATCTCATAAAGATAAAGGATGTTTACAAACTGCAGTCAGAAGTCCTTTCACACGACCTTTACTATTTCAACACATTATTAAAATACAAAGATATTATAAATTGTCAAATATTCATTTCATATAATCTAAAGCACATACTAAAAATAATTAGGTAACATTTTTTAAATGAAATAACTGCTGAAACACTATATTACAGCTCATTTAAAAAATTGCTTACAATAAAACCTAGCTGACTGGTCATTTTATTTACCCACTCACTAAGCAGAACAGCAAACAAGGTGCAGTTATGTCCAGAACATTGTAGCACTGGGCCCTCACAAACTGAATCACTGGGATGGTAAGATCCAATGCCATCTAGGAGTTTACAGAAGGCCTCTGAACAGCACACTGTGGACCCAAAGGATCACCAACACAAGGTACTAACAGTTACACAACAAAGCAGAAAGCCAACAGTACTTCCTATTACTAGCCAACAATTAGGAAAGGTTCATAAATAGATGAGGAACATCCTCATCATTTGAAAATTCAGACTGTTCTAATTCTGCATCTAATTAAATAAGCCTTATATACATTTTAAGTAGCCTCCATGCCCAGTGTGGAGCCTATGAGGGGCTTGAACTCACAATAGTGAGATCAAGAGCTGAGCCGAGATCAAGAGTCCCTCAACCATCTGAGGCCCCAGGCATTCCACTCTAGTATTTAAACCACATACACAGAAACCACTTCATAGTATTAACTTATTTCTTTCACATTGAAATTTTAAGCCTGCATCAAATAACCAACTTTCACTCTCAAGTTCAAACTTCAGCATATACAGAAATTTACCAGCTAAGTGTGCAATCTTTGACTTTGCTGCTACTATGGCCTTTCTTGTTTTTTCTTCCTTTTCAGTTATCTGCTGTCGGAGCTGCTCCTCTTGTGTGGTTCTATCTTGAAGATCCTGACGGAGTCGTGAAAGCTCAGACTGGAGCTGCACAGTCTGTTCCTGCAGATTTCTTGCTTCTGCCTCTTTTTCAGATAATGTCTTTTAAAGAAAAGCAAAGTATTCACCATGTAATTCAATCAAATCAATACAAACTGTATTTCAGACAGAATGAAAATGTAACTTACTAATCTGCTTATTTAGATTAAAAGGAAGTATAAATGTAAAATGGTGGTCAAACCACCATTAAAGTAGATACCTGATGACTGGATACTATTTATATACACAAATCATTCAGGTAAAAAGGATAAATATGCATAACAAAGATTAGGTATTTCCATTTGACAAGAGAGAGTATTTAACATATTTCTTCTAGTATTTAACAGGCAAATAATTAGGGACATGTACTCTTAAGTACTCTCACACTCATACCTTCTGCAGATTTTCTACTTGACTCTCTAGTGATTTTGTCTTTGTTTCAGCTTGATTGAGGGTCTCTTTGAGCTCCTGCATTTCTTGGACTGAGACATGCTGTTCCTGGTGGTCTCCAGAAGACTGAGCTGAGGTCTCCATGACCTAAGAGGACAAGCAGTAATAATATACTTTCACATTTTACTTAGTAGTTCCACTTCTAAAAGTTCATCTAAGGAAACAGTCACAACTACACAAAAAATTTACCTTAAGGAGTATTCACAAATGAACTTTCTATGGAATAACTCTACTGCCTGAAAGTAAGGTTGCTAGTTAAAAAAGTTAGGGTTTTCCATACAACTGGATACTAGCCATCTAATCAAAATGATTGTAGATGGATGTTTGACACAGAAGTGTATTTTCACAGAAATGAGTAAGGTGAAAAAGCAGGCTACAAAAATATAAAAATGATCTTACTTCTTTGGAAAAACACATTACATACATGTTAAGGAAGGCATACTGAAGTACTAATAGCAGTCAACACCAAGGGGTACGAATTTTGGATTTTTAAAATATATTTTCTAATCTAACAGGTGCTAAATATGTAATTAAGTCAACATACAAGTTTTTTTACTTTGGGGAATTAGTTTAGATCCAAAATGTAGTAAGAACTAAAAAATTCTTTTTGATAGGTGGTTAATGTACACTGTTGATATAACGCTATGAATGAAGCCTGATTAATTATAAAGAACAATCATTTTTTGGATATATATAATTTTATATAACTCAGCAGTGAGTTACAAGAACAGGTTTGAAAAGGGGCAATGTTAAAGACTGGAAAACTAAACTAAAAATACCTAGCATTTACTAAAATTTGTTTATGAACTTACAGTGTAATGTGAGGCATATTAAAGAGCAAATCTTAAAACCAAATAAAGATATCAATATAAACTTAAACTCATGTTCACAATCTAAAGACCAATAATAAAAATAAGAAATAAGACTTTCAGGAATCATTATATATGTGTGTAAAGTATATAAGCCAAAACTGTGTATGCCAAAAATTACATATATATATATATATATATATATATATTTTCATTTATGCACATAGAGAGAGAGAGAGAGAGAAAATTACTTCAAAATACCTTGTCCTGTTGTGCTTTAAGTTCTTCATATTGAGTCTTGTATCTACGCCCAATCTTCTTGACCTGAGTAATAGTTTTGACTTTTTCTTGGATATCAATGATTTTGGCGTCTAAGTCCTTTTGTATGGTTTCCTTTTCACTTCTTACTTTATTTAAGTCTTCCTTTAGACTCTGGATTAAGTTCTGGTTGTTGGTCAAAGATGCATTTGATCTAAACAAAGAAAAAAATGGGGTAAAGGAGAAAGATAAATATAGGAGACTTTTTTCAAATTTTAAAATCCTTTCATTTATATTACTATATGTTTTAGAATGTTTGGTATTTTAAAATACTAAAACACACACACACTCCAAAAGATAATTCAGTAATGATGAATTTGTGATCCTTTAGAAAGGTTTTATTCCCTTACTGTAAAGGCATACATGCCCACTTTAAATAAGAGAAAACCTGAGCTACCAGTGGCTAATTAACATGCACAACTTTACACAGTAATCAAATGTTAGTACACAGATTTTAATCTACTTCTCCCTGATATCAAATCTATACTCTTTCTATCATATTGGGTGTTGAGAAAGTAAGTCAGGCTTTGCAGTCTTTATCACATGTTCTTCCTTTCTTACAATTTAAAAATGTGAAAATCTTTCTTAGTTTACAGGCTGTGCAAAAACAGGCATTTAGGTTATAGTCTGCCAACCCCATATTCATCATAAACTGAATTTGAGGGCAGATGACCTGAATTAAGAGTGTGGGTTTAACAACTACTAATTGTGACCTTGGGTATGTTGTGAATCTTAGTTTCCTCATCTCTGAAATTAAGTATTATCTTTCCTACTCAAAATGCCAGACTGTTATAAAAAAAGAAAAGAGAATAGAGATGAGAAAAATTCATAAGTTGTCAAGCTTTATAGAAGTAGGGAATGACATAAACAAATAACATAAAAACTTTAAAAAGGTAAACCAGAAACATCAATTTTAATATTAAATTCCTTAACTTGATTTTTTAAAGCAAGCAGACTCCTGGCTGAGCATGGAGCCCAATGAAGGGCTCAATCTCAGGACCTTGGAACCATGACCTGAGCTGAAATCAAGAGTCAGATGCTTAACTGACTTAGCCACCCAGGTGCTCCTAAATTTCATAACTTTTAAAGGACAATAGTTCACTGTAAATTCATTTAAAGAAACTTTTTTTTTAAGATTATGTTTATTTTTTAAAGATTATATTTATTTGAGAGAGTGAGTGAGCAGGGACAAAGGGCAGAGGGGAAGCAGACTCCCGGCTGAGTAGGAAGCCTGATGAGGACCTTGATCCCAGGCCCCTGAGATCATGACCTGAGTCAAAGGCAGACACTTAACTAACTGAGCCACCCAAATGCCACCATTAAAAAAAAGTTTCTAAAAACTTATGTTATTACACACTTCCAAATACTCATAAATATAGAGTAACCAAAAGAAGAAAAACCTACTTACAGAAGTTATTCTGACTATTTACAAACACTTTAGAACCAAAGGTACAGATTTTTAAAAAAATAATCATATATAAAGACATAAAATTAAATTATGGTTTGCTTGGCTTCAGAAGTAAAAAAGGGAAAGCCGCGCGTAAGGGCTCTAGCAAGTTTCATTTTTTCTAAACTCAGGACGCACTTGGAGAGTCAATACATAAAGAGTAGAAATAAACTTGCTTAAGAATTCATATACTAATACACAATTTAAGGCTTCTTTCCATTTACCTTGCTATTTCAGCTTTAAGTCTCCCAATTTCTTCAGTCAACTGTTGAATACGCTTAGTATGAACTTCCTTTTCAGAAAGGAGCTTCCGATATTCTTCTGTATCTGGATCTTTCTGCTGACTTACTAGATGCTAGAGTAGCAAAAATGCATAATATGGTTTTATAGGTTTTATGAAACTAATGTGCTATAAAACTAATGTGCTAATAAAACAACACCATTATCTCATTACGTTTACATAAGATGCCTTATATACATGGTGATCAAGCACCAAACTACAAAATAAGATTGAATTTTGGTCTGTTTAGCTAAAAAGCCTAGCCAAAATGGAAAAGGGAAATAAAGTAAATGTCATTATGCATTATTTTTTCACAACTGCAAACAAATATTTCAAAACAGTTACAAAGGAGCCAAATAAAGGCATCCAGAGAAATCATAAGCTTTTAATATTAAATATCTACTTTCACTAAAGTGACGTTTATAAGAAAAAAATGTCTATAAATCATTATAATGGAAACCAAAAATATGAAGATAATCCTAAATATAACTGATTCCATTAGCTAGGAAAGAGAGCAGCAAAATTTAGGAAATCTATCTAGATTTGGGGCGACAACCCTCCTTTCTTGATTCTTCAGATTGCTTGTGTGACAAAAAGATGAATAAATGGGCTCTAAAATTTGACAGTCCTATACAGATAATAATAGTCACTATTCTAGACCATTTTCTTTTCTTTTTAAAAAAAAAAAAAAAACAAAAAACAATTTTGTTTACTTATTTGACAGAGACACAGCGAGAGAGGGAACCACAAGCAGGGGGAGTGGGAGAGGGAGAAGCAGGCTTCCCCCTGAGTAGGGAGTCTGACACGGGGCTCGATCCCAGGACCCTGGGATCATGACCTGAGCCGAAGGCAGCCGCTTGAAGACTGAGCCACCCAGGTGCCCCTCTAGCCCATTTTTGAGGTGCCAGGTAACTAGTTTACATTTACTAAATTTTTTGTAAAATGAGAAGTAGCAATATATCTTCATATTTACAAATGAGAAAAACAGGTTCAGAAAGATTAAGGAGCTCTCACAAATCACGTTAACTAGTATCTGGCAAGGCAGATTTCCAACCTTTTGTTTTCATCTAGAGCTGGAGTTTCTAACATTTCCTGTGAACAAATCTTTTTAAAGCGCTTCAATAAACTAGACAAATTCATTTTATTATGCACAAAAATATTTTAGAAATAAAGGAAAAACACAAATTTGGAATTTAAGGAAATTAGCCATTTCCTAAAAAAAATTTCCCTTTCATTAATCAACATTTCCATGTTTAACTGCATTTACCTGGTTCCGTGCTTTCCAACGTTTGACATCTTCTTCTAATAACTTCTTCTCTGCTTGCAACATACCGCTTTTCTCACTCAGCTCGGCATTTGCTTCTTGTAAGGGTAAAATATCTAACTCCAGTTTCCTTACCTGAAAATAGGGCCAGTATTTTTTTTTTTAACAACTCATGTAAAAACTCTAATATTATTTTTTTTAAATTTTTTAAAAGATTTTTATTTATTTATTTGACAGACACAGACCACAAGTAGACAGAGAGGCAGGCAGAGAGAGAGGAGGAAGCAGGCTCCCCACTGAGCAGAGAGTCCAACACGGGGCTCAATCCCAGGACCCTGAGATCATGACCTGAGCCACCCAGGTGCCCCAAAACTCTAATATTATTAAAATGACTTTGTTCTTGGTTAGTAAGTTCCAAACCTTTGCTTGCATCTGCTGTAGATCCTGCTCCAGCCTCTCTTTCTCTTCTCTTAGCATCTTATTGGTCTCCATCACTACATTCATTGTTTCAGTTTTCTTCATCAGTTCCTCATGCTGGGCCATTGTTTTTGCAGTTACCTAAAGATTTCAAACACATGTGTACAGCAACATCCAACATTTGGTCAAGACCTATCTTTTCCTACCACTTCTAATCTTCCCTACAAAAAGTAAAAAGGATTTAAATGTCAGCTTTTAAAATGGAAATTTCTGAAAGTTTCTCACGTTTCTTTTTCTATGATGCAAGCTAATGACAGAGTTTAAACAAATGCAAGAAATTACAGCAATTTAAGTGAAAAGATACAAATCCTACCAACAAATAATCAATACTAACACTGGGTAAAAACATCAGTCCAGATCTCTATTGATCTTCCCTTATCTATTCTTTTTCTTGGTATACTGAATTTATTAAGGGTTTTAAAATGTTATTTGTCCTCAGTCCCCTCCCCGTCTTATTCAGAAATTCTTCGTCTCATTTGGTTGTTTCATCACTTTGGTTGTGAGCAACTTTCCTAGATATCTGTTCAATTGTGAGGAACTTCTTTTCTCTTCTCACTGGGTATAATTATCTATCGTTTACACATTACTTTATTCCCTCAGCATTTTTTTTTTGAAGATTTTATTTATTCATTTGACAGACAAAGGTCACAGGTAGGCAGAGAGGCAGGCAGAGAGAGAGGAGGAAGCAGGCTCCCTGCTGAGCAGAGTGCCCAATGCGGGGCTCGATCCCAGGACCCTGAGATCATGACCTCAGCTGAGGGCAGAGGCTTAACCCACTGAGCCACCCGGGTGCCCCCCTCAGCATTTTTAAAGCTATGACTCAGGCCAAAGGATGAAGCTACAGCAACCAATCAAAAAGAGAAACCACAGGCCCTTCTCCCCATTCAACTGGAGCAGTTTTCCTCAGGAGTACATTTTCTAGATACGCCTTGTAGACCTCAAAGTACTAGAAAGGAAGCTCCCATTCAAGGGCAATTTATCTTGAGATACTGTAAATAATACTAATTTTTTGTCCATTTGAAATATATGCTATGCTGTAAGAAATCATCCTGTCAAATGTAACCACTATCCATAAAGTCAAACTTCTGGGATCAGGAAAGTATATTTAAATTGATTCCCATCATAACCAGTGGGATACATCTAACTCAACTGTGAATAGACACATCTCACAACCACCATGCTGCTGATTATGTGGCCTAGGGTCTCTTGCCTTATCCCCCCTTCCTTCCACTACTTCCCTGCCTCTCTCTCTTCCCTACAACAGCTGGGGTGGCTTGCTAGAGTAGGTGTGAAGATTTCAGGTCACAGGCTGTGGGGCTACTGCTGGGTGTGTGGGGGTGCTCCAGATACACCCCATTTCTTTTTTAGGTCTGAAATAATGCCTACCCCCTAATGCCACTATCCTTTCTTCAATTCCCACTACCACCCTTGGCCAAGCACAGATTGTAATCCCCTCTCTCTCCTCTGAAATTGGCCTTTGGTGAGGAATTCAGGGCTTTGCCTGTATCTTTTCCCCCACCTTAATTGAGGGGTGCTGTTTTTTCCTTCCTCCTCAAGTGCCTTTGTGCACCATCACCACTCTACTTTCCACGACACTTCTTTGCTTTGGACAGAAGCCATCAGATAAGGTTGGAAAGTCTCTGACTTCCCGTGTTTAGTTTTAGAATAACATTTACTCCCTCTCCGCCAGCCTTGGAATAAATCCTGGGTCCTTAGCCCGGCCACCCTCTGGGGTCATCGTTGGCTGATGTGGTTCTTTAGCTCAGGTTTGGATGAAGTGAAAAGAACAGTCACCAGGGGTTCTCAGACCAGCCAGCTCTCAAGGTTCTTGGTGGTTAAGCTTGGAGAAAAGCCACAGAAGAAACCTATAAGTGCACATGTGTCCTTTGAATGAACTATATTTGCTTTTGCTTTTAAAAATTGAAGTTTTTTAACAGAGTTCTCATTTGGTCATCCCTGTAATCCATTTGAGTCTAGTTAGGAATCTGACAACTAAAACAAAAAGAACCTTGAATTCAGTGCATACTTTGGTTTTGGTGCAGCTGCTTCTCACGGTCCTCAGCAGGGATTAAGAAAGAACTCAGTGTGCACGGCAGAGGCCTAAAATTGGTGGGCCTGATGTCTTGGCAAATTGCTGCTTTTTCCCTTTTTCTGTTCAAGACCAGTAAATGCTGAGATGAGGATGCATACTGAAATAAAAGCCATTGCGTTCTAAGGTTTTTTTTTTTCTTTTTAATTTAATGTTTAAGACCAGCAGCTATCAAGTCCAAAAAGCAACTGATGTTTCCATTTATCTTTTTCTCGGGGGAAACCTTAATTCTAACGGCTTAACATCCTGTAAATAAAGTTTAATGTAACAGAATTGCATAAGCAGCCTTTTCATCAACAGACTACTGCCTGCTTTTAATGTAATAAAAGAAAAGTATACGTTAAAAAAACAGGTTATGGCTCAGCATTGCCATCCTACTTTAAAAAAAAATTATTTATTTATTTTAGAGAGAGAGAGAAAAGGAGCATGCATGTGCAAGTGGGGGGAGGGGCAGAAAAAGGAGGGGGTGGGGGGGGAGAGAGAGAGAGAGAGAGAGAGAGAGAGAGAGAGACTGACTCTCTGATGAGTCTGACATGGGGTTTGATGCCAGGACCCTGAGATCATGACCTGAGCTGAAATCGAGAGTTGGTCACTTAACTGACTGAACCGCCAGAAGCCCCTTGCTTCAGTATTATTTCTGATATAACGTGTTACTTTTCACCTCTTCTGATTTTGTGTAGGTGTTGGTTTCCCCTAACTTTGTCAGTTGGGCGTTTCCTAATATTTGCCTGAAGGAAAATTAAGTGAATATGCAATCTTTTTAAAAACCCTGATTCTGCTCTTTTTCCTCCAAATGTTAATGTCACAGAATTGGAGGGTCTGTTTACTTCCATGATGAGATGTTTGAATTGGATTGTTTCCTTAAGATGTAATTCTGAAGCTTTTCATTTCTGTATGAAAACATAAATCCCATAAATCTACTCAGTTTCCCCTGGGTTTCAATACTTTTACTCTAGAAGCCATTCCAACAGTCATTACAACTCTCAATCAGTTAAAAGAAGATAAATGATTCTAGGTCTTAATTTCCTTCCTTTCAGATGTTAAGTTAATACAACTCAGAATGAGGGCACTGCAATTATAAGCTTTTGGGCAGTAGTGTAGGTTAAGGAGTTGAGCTTGTGCTATGACCATCCATCCGTTCACTACTGTATCTCCTTTTCCTTTCCTGGTTGATAGTTTTGACTATTTTTTACTCCCTTGCTGAGGAAGAAGTATTCTGTAGCAATTTCTATCTACAACCCTATCCAAGAATAACTACTCAGACATATACGTGACAACATAATAATAAAGATAACTGAAATTTATTAAGTACTCACTATGCACCGGACACATTTCTAAATGCTTCGTGTACTTTAACTCACTTAATCCTTAATATTATTATCATCCCAATATTACAGATGAGGAAATTTAAGAGCTGGGAAATTAGTATACCTAAGACACACATCTAATAGTATGAAGCTAGAATTTAAAACCATGTAGTCTGATTGCCACTAGTCTTTTATCATTATGCAGTATCATTGTTATAATGTTTTAATAGTTTATGAGTTTAGGAAAAGCGCTTATTTCAAATTAAATTTTATGTCCTAAAAAACAAAAAATGAGCTCTCTTTCGACTTAACAACTGCTTTCTTAAAGCTTAGGATACATACCTGGACTTTCTCTCTTTCAGCATTTAGACTATCCTGCAGATCCTGCAGCTCTCTTTCTAAAAGTTCAACTCTTTGTCGATAACGCAGACTCTCAACCTGAGCCACCTCAAACCTGGTTTCAGCAATTTCTTTTTCTCGTCGTATAAATCTGTAAGAACATGTAAGATTTTATTTGAATTAAAAAAAAATGCCAACAACACAGCATTTCAAAACTTAATTTTTAACATGATAAAAACCACTGACTTTAATAACTATTTTTACATCTTTTAATAATGAGGCTTTTTAAAATTATAAACAATGGCTTTACAAATGTGCATCTTTAAATTACTCAAAAGGCATTGAGCTTTTCAAAGAATCCACTCAACTTCTTACTATCAGATTTAACTTAATAATTTCTTTAATTTGGCATATGTCTAAACGTCAAAAATGATCACTAAGGGATGGAATGGGCTTTATAAGTAAATAGCTCATAACCCCCACTTCCCTAATTTATGCATTTATAGTTGCATTACACAGTTGTTGATATACCACAGAGATGAAGCACTGGATTTACCTGAGAATTTCTAAAATTTGTTCTTGAGATTTCCCTTCCTCACTGAGAGATACATTCAAGGGACCTTGTACACCTTCTTTCACAGAGGCAACAACCTTGTCACTTAATTTTTCAATCTGATCATGAAGTAATCTGTTTTGTTTCTCTAGATCTTCAGAGCGAGACATACACTTGGCAACTTCATCCTGTAAACAACAGTCTATTATAAGAGCAGACTTTCCAGTGTACATTTAAAAAACCCCAAACATTTAAATTCTCCAGAATATTCTATCATGACCTACAGTAATACCTTTAACATTCTCTCTCTTTCCTCCCAAGATGCTTTACACTCCAATAACTGCGATTCCGCTTTCTGGGTTGTTTCTTCCAAATGCTGGCGGACTGATGCCATTTTGGAAACCTGCTCCTTGGCAGCTTGCAGAGCTTCAACATCCGCAGCATGTAGCATCAATTCTCTCTCATACTTATTCTGAGCTTCCACAGCTATTTTAGCCTGTAAGAAATTATTCCTCCATTGATACAAGATTAAAAACTTATAAGCCTCGTCAATATTTTCTGAAACGATGTACACTATATTATTTGTAATAACAAAAGACAACCTAAATGTACCAAATAGGAGAATAAGTAGAGTTACACTGCATCTATTTAATGAAATATATGCTGCTTACAAGAGACCCATTTTAGACCTAAAGACACCTATAGATTAAGGGAGGGGATAGAGAAACATTTATCATGTAAATGAAGTCAAAAGAAAGCCAAAGTAGCAACACTTGTATCAGAGAAAATAGATTTTTAACCAAAGACTATAACAAGAGATGAAGATGGGCACTATATCATAATATCCAACAAGAAAATCTAATTGTAAATATTTATGCCCCCAACATGGGAGCACCCAAATAAATAAAACAATAACAATCATAAAGGAACTCATTGATAATAATACAATAATTGTAGGGAACTTTAACACCCCACTTATATCAATGGACAGATCATCGAAGCAGAAAATCAATAAGGAAACAATGGCTTTGAAATGAAAAAGTGGACCAGATGGACTTAACAGATATATTCAGAACATTTCATCCTAGCAGAATACACATTCTTTTAGAGTGCACATGGGACATTCTACAGAACAGACTCTTATCACATGCTAAGTCACAAGTCAGGCCTAGACAAATACAAGTAGACTGAGATCATACAATGCATATTTTCCCACCACATCACTAGGAAACTTGAAGTTAACCGCTAGAAAAAATGTGGAAAGGCCACAAATACATGGAGGTTAAAGAGCATACTACTAAAGAATGAGTGGATCAACCAGGAAATTAAAGAAATTTAAAAATACGTGGGAACAAGTGAAAACGAAAATACGATGGTCTAAAACCTTTTTTGGGAGGCAGCAAAAGTAGTCCTAAGAAGGAAGTATATAATAACAATACAGGCTCACCTCAAGAAGCAAGAAAAATCTCATATATGCAAACCTAAAGGATCTAGAAAAAGAAAAACAAATGAAGCCTAAAGCCAGCAGAAGCAAGGAAATAATGATTGGAGCAGAAATAAATCACATAGAAAGAAACAAACAAACAAAACCCAATAGGACAGATCAATGAAATCAAGAACTAATTCTTTAAAAAATTAATAAAATTAATAAACCCTTAGCCAGACTTGTCAAAAAGAAAAGAGAAAGGACCTAAATAAATAAAATCATGAATGAGAGAGATCACAACCAACACCACAGAAATACAAACTATAAGAGAATATTATGAAAAATTACATGCCAAGAAATTAGGCAATATGGAAGGAATGGATGCATTCCTAGACACATATAAACTACCCAAGCTGAAACAGGAAGAAATAGAAAAGTTGAACAGACCCATGAACCACCAAAGAAATTGAATCAGTAACCAAAAATCTCCAAACAAAAAAGTCTAGCCAGATGGCTTCCAGGGGAATTCTACGACACATTTGAAGAAGACTTAATACCTATGTACCAAAAAATAGAATACCAAATACCAAAAATATAGAAATGGAAGGAAAACACCCAAATTCATTCTATGAGGCCAGCATTACCTTGAATCCAAAACCAGACAAAGACCCCACTAAAAAGGAGAATTATAAGCCAACACCACTGATGAACACCGATGTAAAAATTCTCAACAAAATAATAGCAAATTGAATCCAACAGTACATTAAAAGAACCATTCACCACAATCAGGTGGGATTTATCAGGTGGGTGGCAGTGGTGGTGCAGTATTTGCAAATCAATCAAAATGATACACCACATTAACAAAAAATGGTTAAGAACCATATGAACCTCTCAACAGATGTGGAAAAAGCATCTGACAAAGTAGGACATCTATTCATAAAAAAGTCCTCAACAAAGTAGGGATAGAAGGAACATACCTCAATATAATAAAGGCCATATATGAAAAACCCACAGCTAATATCACCCTCAATAGGAAAACCTGACAACTTTTCCTCTATGGTCAGGAACAACACAAGGATGTCCACTCTCACCACTGTTATTTAACACAGTACTAGAAGTCCTAGCCTCAGCAATCATACAACAAAAAGAAAGAGAAAGCATCCAAAGAGTCAAAAAAGAAGTCAAAATTTCACTATCTGCAGATGACATGATAGACTCTATCAAAAAATTGCTAGAACTGGGGCACCTGGGTGGCTCAGTGGGTTAAGCCACTGCCTTCGGCTCGGGTCATGATCTCAGGGTCCTGGGATCGAGTCCCGCATCGGGCTCTCTGCTTGGCAGGGAGCCTGCTTCCCTCTCTCTCTCTCTCTGCCTGCCTCTCCGTCTACTTGTGATCTCTCTCTGTCAAATAAATAAATAAAATCTTTAAAAAAAAAAAATTGCTAGAACTGATACATGAATTCAGTAAAGTCACAGGACACAAAATCAACATACAGAAATCCACTGCATTTTTATACAATAATAAAGCCACAGAAAGAGAAATCAAGGAGATCAATCCAAAGACCATAAGACACCTAGGAATAAACCTAACCAAAGAGATAAACGATCTATACTCTGAAAACTATGTAACACTGATGAAAGAAATTAAAGATAACACAAAGAAATAGGAAGACATTTCATGCTTATGGATTGGAAGAATAACTATTGTTAAAATGTCTATCCTACCCAAAGGAGTGTACACATTTAATGAAATCCCTATCAAAATACCATCATTTTTCAGAGAGCTAGACCAACGAATCCTAAAATGTGTATGGAACCACAAAAAACCCTGAGTAACCAAAGCAACCTTGAAAAAAGAAAAGCAAAGCTGGAGGCATCACAATTCCAGATTTCAAGCTATACTGCAAAGTTGTAGTCACCAAGACAGGATGATAATGGAACAAAAAACAGACACATAAATCAATAAAACAGAACAGAGAACCAAGGAATGAACCCACAATTAGGAAAGAACATCCTATGGAAAAAGACCCTTCAACAAATGATGTTGGGAAAACTGGACGGCCACAAGCAGAAGCAGCAGAAGAATGCAACTAGACCACTTTCTTACACCATACCCAAAAATACTCAAAATGGATTAAAGACCTAAATGTGAGACAGGAGCCATCAAAATCCTCAAGGAGAAAAAGGCAGTAACCTTTCTGGCACTGGCTGTCCCAACTTCTTACTAGATGGGTGTCCTAAGACAATAGGAACAAAAGCAAAAATAAACTTTTGGGACTTTATCAAAATAAGCTTCGGCACAGCAAAAGAAACTAAACTAAAAGGCAACCTATGGAACAGGAGAAGGTATTTGCAAATGACATATCTGATAAAGATTAGTATCTAAAATATGTAAAGAACATGTCAAATCCAATACCCAAAAAACAAATGATCCAGTTAAAATTGGGCTTAAGACGTAATGAACAGACATTTTTCCAAGACATACAGATGGTTAACAGACACATGAAAAGATCCCAACATCACTCTCATCATTAGGGAAATAAAATCAAAATTACAATGAAGATATCACCTCACACTTGTCAGAAAGGCTAAAACGAACAATACACGAAACAACAGATGTTGGCAAAGATGTGGAGAAAGAGGAACACTCTTACATTATTGGCAGGAATGCAAACTGGTGTAGCCACTCTGGAAAACAGTATGGAGGTTCCTCAAAAAGTTAAAAATAGAACTGCCCTACAATCCAGCAAATTGTACTACTAGGTATTTATCCAAAAGATAAAAAAATACTGATTTGAAGGGACATTTGCACCCCAATGTTTATAGCAACATTATCAATAATACCAGTATTATGGAAAGAGCCCAAACGTTCACTGACTGATGAAAGGATAAAGAAGATATGGTGTGTGTGTGTGTGTTGTGTGTGTGTGTGTGTGTATCTATATCTATATCTATATCTATATCTATATCTATATATATATATATATACACATATATAAAATGGAATATTACTCAGTCATAAAAAAGAATGAAATCTTGCTATTCACAACATTGTGGACAGTATTGTGCTAAAAGAAACAGGTCAGAGAAGGACATATACTATATGATCTCACTCATGCATGGAATTTAAGGAAAAAAACAACTGAACATGGGGCAAAAAATAAAAAGGCAAACAAGAAACGGACTCTTAACTATAGAGAACTGAGGGTTACTGAAGGGAAGGTGGGTGGGGGGATAGGTTAAATAGGTGATGGGGATAAAGGAAGGCACTTGTGAGGAACACTGGGTGTTGTATATAAGTGATAAACCCCTAAATTCTACACCTGAAAATAGTATCACACTGTATGTTAACCTACTGGAATTTTTTTAAAAATTGGAGAAAAACAACCTCCACCACAAAAACAAAGAAGAAATATTAAAGAACTGTTCAAAAGGAAACTTACGAAGACTATGTAGCAATCTGGAGGAGGTTTTATGAAATAATGGCTAAGTATAACTCAGATATGTAAAAATACACGTGCACACATGCATACAAACTACAAGTCAACAAAGGGAAATAAGAATAATTAATTTTAATATTGAACTATGGATACATTCATTTTAATTTCCAACATTATTATGTTTGGCAATAAATCAAGCATAATTCATTTTTGTCTAATTACTTTGAAGTACATTCCTCTATATTCAATTTTTAAAGTAATCTTCGTACACACACACACACATATACTATATACAAGTAAGCAATAAATGTGATGACCACCATTTTGCACACCCCCAAAAAAACTGTCATGAAATGAATGGTTATTCATATACTACCCAACTTAAAAATGAGAACATTATTAATCTCCTTTCTTGTATTCCTTTCCCATTCTATCTCAGTTTTATTCTTACTCGTATTTTTATATCCTTCCCCATTTGTGAAGACTGATTTGTGATTCTTGCACTATTTACTTTTAGCCTTCACTTTTCAGCTGATCTTCACAGAAGTTCCACAATAGTGTAAATAACTTTGCATTTCTCTGAGGTTCGCCCATCCCCAAGATGTATTAATATACTCCAAGAACCGTTCCTTGGATCAAATCTCATTTATCAATAACTGGCTCCAAGATCAGCACAGCACTTACCTGTTCCTGACAGTCACGTCTGGCTTGCTGCTCATTATTCAAGGCTGTGCCAGCTCTCTGAAGAGCTTCTTGTACTTCATTCTGAACGCTGTTGAGTGTTTTCTTTAACTCCGATAACTAAACCAGGAGAACATTAAAACCAGAGTCAACTGCAAACTTATTTTATAGTAAAGACAGATTTTAAATGTCGAACTAATCCAAAGGGACTTCTTACTAAATTTAAAAGGTAACTTGATATTATCTGCACAAACTTTACAGGTCTATATTCACTAAAATACCAATGCTTGGGCAGAGGCTTCTAAAAAGCAGCACTGATACCTACTACCATAAAGTAGTCTAAAATTCTTAAAAGAAAACACATACAGACCTAAAGAGCAGAGTAACACATGAAACTATTATTAAATGTGTTTAATTAGTATCTGCTGAGATGATACTAATGAGCTATTCAAATCCTTACACACACAAAGGACTGATATGGTTAATAAACCAATTTACCTGTTGTTCCATGCTCTCTATGGCTTTTCTCTTGTCATCCTGAAGTTCCTGCTTTTCCTTCTCTACTTCCATCAACTTCTTTTCCAACTGTGTCTGAAACTCAGCTGACTCTTTTAATCGAACTTCAATATTCTTACGTACTTCTTCTGTCACCTTTAGCAACACCCAAATAATAGGATACAAAAATTATATACATTTAAAATTAGAGTTTCTCTAAGTCTAAACTAAATTTGAGAAGTACCAAAAATTAACATTTGCCTTGTATTAAAAAAAAATCATCAATGCTGATCAAAGAGTTTAAAAACAGCACTTAAAATCTTAAGTCACCTCTTAACTTGGCTACTGGCCATTTTTCTTTTGAAGTGAAATTTCCATTTCCCCATCAATCCTCACATCCGCTTGCCGCCAAATCTGTCCATTCTCCCACTGAAAGGTTTTCTTCCCCACATATCTTGATTTTCATGATGCTAAGCACCAAAGAATCTTTTAAAACTGTGACCCTAGACTACTACAATAGCCACTAAAACAAACTCTATCCTCCAATGTACTACACATTAATCTAACTAAAACAAATTCTGATTACAACATGTTGAAAAAACTCAAGAGCTCTTAATAATCTAACAGAATACAATTTAATATGATGTTCAAAACCTTTCCAACTTGGTACTTGATATATTTATAATTCTATTTCTCTTTGTTTCACTTCACAGAGTCAATACGTTAGCCAACCTGTTCTCATCTGAAGTCTTTTTACTTGGCTGAGGGCTCCTACTATATGGAATAGTCTTCTACCTTTGAATACCCAAATGATACTGTCTTTCAAGGCTGTGAACAAATGCCATCTCTCTTGTGAAGTCATGCAGGAGACCACTTCCTTCCCATTCACACTAACATCTGATCTGGACCTTTCTTAGAGCAATTATACTCTCCTTTGTTCTATGAATTTTGTGGGTTTTGTTTTGTTTTATCTGGCTTATTAGACATAAGTATTTTTAAGGTCTAAGAGGTAAACATAATGACGTCACTTGAACTCACATTTACTACAGCGCTTACCCACAGCAAGCTCCTAATTAAAAAAATGTTAAGTGCATTCAAAATGAATTTAAAAATTGTATATACCTGTTTTTCCTTGTTAAGAGATTCTTCTAAACTAGTAACCATTGCACGATACTGTTCCACGTTACTAGTGCTTGTTTTGAGTCTCTCCTTCAAATCATTCACCTGCTCTTCCGCCTGCCTTAGCTGACTCAGAAGATCATCCACATCTTCTTTGCTGGTAGGCTGACCTACAAGATTTAAGAGCTTTCTTACAATTAACATTTTAAATGACATTAGAGATAACTGTTGTCTAAGAATTAGTGAAATTAGGATTAAGGCTCAAATGAGGAAGGATTTATCTTACAAGTATATTTCGACCCATGCTAAATCCCAAAATAAAAACAAGTATTTTGCCAGGATATTGTTATTTCTTCTTCAAAATATCAAATATTTGAAATCTGCTATTACAAATATTAAAAAGATATTTAAATGAAAAGAATACTAAATATTTGCACTAAACTGAGGGAGCTACTTGAAGATACTACCAGGTTTTTAATTTATTATTCAAACACTGCTTACTCTAAAACACTAAATCTAAAACTCTAAACACTTAAATCATTCAGTCCAATTTTCATTCTAAAATCCATGGGAAAGGAATAAATTGCAGACTGAAAAGGATGTTTTCTTATCATATACCTATAAGAAAGCACTACTGACTACTGAAAAACTATATATCCACTATATCTTTATATATCATATACACATATATACATAGACAAACACATATATATCTTCTTTTAAGATTACTTGGATTAAAAGCTTTGCATTTGAAATGGTGTATTCATAAAGACAAGTGTAAGCTAATGAAACAAATCTTTAAACTAAGACTATCAATGAACAATGATTACGACTACTACTCTAAAAGAGACCAAACGAATCAATTATTTCTGTAAATGAGCCTTGTGGTTTTAACAAGGGAGAATGAAGAATTTAAATATTAACTCTCCTCAAGGGAAACATTTTTAAAGTACCAATAAATGGTTTCAACAACTGGAAAACCAGAGCATATCTTAGTCAGGTGCCATATAGAACTATTCTGAATCTTATAAGTCGGCAAATTTACTAATTTAAGCCTAAAACTAAGCTTTACTAAATGAGAATAAAAGGGTTTTTTTTCTCTTTTGCTACTATCCACAAAAAATAGGCTATTTACAAGGTATGTTATCAGCCTAAAAAGGTACTTTACTGGGGTGCCTTTGGCTCAGGTCATAATCCCAGGGTCCTGGGATCAAGCCCTGAGTGATGCTCCTGCTCACCAGTCTGCTTCTCCCTCTCCGTCTGCCCCTCTCCCTGCTGGTACTCCCTCCCTCATTCTCTCTCTAGCTTGCTCTCTCTCAAATAAATAAAATCCTTAAAAAAAAAAAAGTAAAAAAAAAGTAAAAAAAAGTAGCTTACTATCAGCCTACTTAATTACTGATTTACCTTTACCAGTTCTCTGTGAGGACTGAGAAGCAAGCTGTACTTCCATATTACTGAGATGTTGTTTCAACGTAGCAATTTCCTTTTGAGCATTTTTTAATAGTTCTTTTGTGTTAAGATGAAGATTCGTCTCAGTATCTAGCTGTCTCTTTGTATCTAAAAGTTGAACCTAAAAAGAAAAATACATTAACCCTGCAAATACTATCTTTAGGTTCTTAAGTAATCAGAGGTTCACATTATCTTTTTATAATACTTTAAACTCTGGCCCAGATAGAATAATATAAACCAAATCTGAAATAACTGGAAAAAAAAATTGTATGATACCTGAGACAGGAAACAAAAGCAGTAAGCCCCACAAATTCCCTAGCTTCCCGACTTAGGAAGGTCCAGGCTTTAACACAGGGAAATAAAGGAAATAAGGCAGAGGCCAGCAGACTCCTTGAATTGAGGACATGTAACTGAGAGTACAGGAAGAATAAATTAGATCAAATTCCTCAGACAGACTCCTACAGAGAGCTGCACTGGTAGAGTACCCTGGACATTTGCAGAGGATCCCTCTTGAATATTCAGCAAAATAGTCATCAGTGCATACATGTGAAATTACCCTAGACAGGGTTAAGAATCACCCAAAGGGACTAGAGTGAAGAGTGTCTGGTGCTTAACAGCAAGTTAGAAATAATGCCCATTACCAGCAGCCAGACTGAAAACACACAATTCATGGGACACTATGACTAGTATTCAGGAAGGGCTCTGCTTAATAGTAGAGAATAATTAGGTATAGACTGAGCGTTGCTTTGGGCCTACCTAATAAATCATAAAAAGTAACACTCAAGAGAATCAAACTATTTTCAATTATTGCATCCCAGAACAAAACCCAGGATTTACAGGATTATAAAAATATCTAGCACTTAAGAGGATAAAACTTACAATGTATGGAACCCCAAAATTACTAGGCACACAAAGGCAAGAAAAATTTAACAGCTTGAAAGAAGTCTCTCTAAAACCATGATTCAACAGGAGATGGCAGTGTACCTACATACCAGCTTCACTTCTGGAAATAAACAATTTACGGATATTTGTAATACTAAATAGACTCACATCTAGATTTCTAGTAAGTGTATGTCTTTGCTCCACCTCATTTTCCAGCTTCTTCTTTAGATGAGATATCTCATGTTCCAGTTTTTCTATCTGGCTACTAAGCCTTTGTTTGGTTTCTGTTTCAGATCGCTCTAATATTCCCTAAGGTAAAAAAAGATTTTTGGTTATGCTTAAGAAAAAAGTTAAAAAGCAATGCAAAGAAAATTAAAGGCTACAGAGCATTACAGGATTACAACCCACTTCTACATTAAGAAGTTAAAATCTAGAATATTTACCAAGAGTCTTTTGACATTTTTCATACTATAATATCTGTTTAGGGGTCCTGGGTGGTTCAGTCGGTTAAGCATCTGCCTTCGGCTCAGGTCATGATCCCTGAGTCCTAGGACTGGCCCTGCATTGTTCAGCAGGAAGTCTGCTTCTCCCTCTGCCCCTTACCCTGCTCTTGTGCTCTCTCACTCCCAAATAAATAAATACAATCTTTAAAAATATATATCTATTTAATAAAGAAAAAAAGAAATATAATAGCCACTCAGATTTCCTGAAGTTTTAAAAGAATTAATCTTTTTAAAAACATTTTATTTATTTATCAGAGAGACAGAGAGCACAAGCAGGGGGGAGCCGCAGGCAGAGAGAGAAGCAGGCTCCCTGCTGAGCAAGGAGCCCGACATGGGACTTGATCCCAGGACCCCAGTACCATGGCCTGAGGTGAAGGCAAACAATTAACCGACTGAGCCACCCAGGCATCTCTAAAAGAATTAATCTTATAAATAATCAAACTACATAGGACTCTGTAAATACAGATCTGAGGATGAAAACTGCCAAACGCAGTTTCAATCATCTGTTTAAAGGTTTTATTTAGAATACTGACACGGGGGCGCCTGGGTGGCTCAGTGGGTTAAGCTGCTGCCTTCGGCTCAGGTCATGATCTCAGGGTCCTGGGATCAAGTCCCGCATCAGGGTCTCTGCTCAGCAGGAAGCCTGCTTCCCTCTCTCTCTGCCTGCCTCTCTGCCTACTTGTGATCTCTGTCAAATAAATAAATAAAATCTTAAAAAAAAAAAAAAGTTTAGAATACTGACATGTCCTAATAAATCTCAAAACTCAATTATGATCATAATGCATGACAAAAGTAACAAAATTTTTCTAATTAAGAACCCAAGAGGATTCAATGTTAAACTTAACATCAAGAATTTTTTTCTAGAGATGTTTTTATTTGGTTACCTGAATTGTTTGCAGATTAGTCAGCAGCAAGTTTTGTCCTCTTTGTTCAGCTAATAAGGACTCTCTTTGCTGAGAAAGACGGACTTCTGACAATTTAAGCATTTCCTTTTCCTTTTTCAAGTTTTCTGCTCTTACCTTGAGGTAAATACAAGTAAAAGAAAAAAATGCTGGAAATAACGTGTCAAATGCAGTAATACCATTATAAAATTAAAAAGAATCTTTACTACTGTGTATTTCTTAATGTTAATTACAGACAAGGTCATCTCTTCATTATACAACGATTTATAACTCTTTGAAATTTCATGTATTGAAATATGAAGTAAAAGTTATTGGGACTATCAATAGATCAAAGGAAAAAAATCTTGTAATTACCACAGATATTTATGATTTCTCTGCTCTTAACAAATCAGATATTAAAACAATCAAAAAACCCTAAAACGTCAGAGTAAAAGAAACATAACTGCAAAATTTTGCTATAGTCATACCTACATACTACTAAATTATGCATTTTGAATCCAAGCTTGGTTTCTAAGTACCTGTTTGAGAGTGCTGACTAATTTATTCCAACTTTTTTTTCCCTCACAAAGAGTACAATCTGATTCTCAGATTTGGCAGGCTGCTCTGAAAATCAGTATCCTCAAAGTATTCACATTTATATAATAAATCATAAACAAGCAATCATAAAACTTCCTCCACCGGTTTGAAAAAGTGATGCCTCCATTCCCCACAAATGAGTGTGAGTACATTAACAATGAAAGAATGTAGCCAACAGAATTAGAAAAGCTAGATTTAAGTCCCAACCAATCCATCTTTCGCTATCCTAAACAGGAAATCACTTAACTTTTGAGAGTTTCTCCACAGGTAAAATGGGAGACAACTGCACCTTGTTCACAAGTAATGGTCAAAAAGTTGTGAGGTAATTTTATAAGAAAGTAAAACGTTATATAAAAATTCATCAAGAATCCAGTATTTAATTGAAAGTACTGTCAATTTCTAACAGGCATTTGTATTCATGTGGAAATTCCGAGGTAGAATTTAATGCTAATAAAATTTTTATACTGTCCTTTATCAGAAATGAGCAAGAATGAATGAAATATTCATTTGTTTTTGCTGTAACTGGAGAAACAGCAACTTACAAATTTAATATGAAATGGAAGACTTGTAAGGAAGTCTCAATCCAAAAAATCAAACTTTTCCCAGTTTAGTTTTGAGAGAAACAATCACTGGATTAATGCACAACTGGATATCTGGAAACTATGTAATAAGGACTTGAAATCCACAAACCTCTCCAACATCTGTATCATGTCAACCAGTAAAATCAAAGTGATAACTAAAAAACAAATGTCAAATGAAATTTATAATGCAAGTCAGATGAGGGAAATTGGTCTCACTTCCGCAACAGCTAGCTTTTCATTTGCTCCTCTCAAATCCTGCGTCATTGTATTGATGATCTGTTCCTGCTTTTGAGTTGTTGCAGTAAGTTTCTGATTTCTCTCATGGAGGGATGTGATTTCTCGACGATATCCTTCAACGTTATCTTGTAGCATTTCATAACTTATGAGAGAAAAACATTTCTATAAGCAACTAAAATAGTATATCCTAGGTTAGTTCCTTAAAGGACTTCACAACAGCTTAATTTCACATGAGTAACAATATGAGGGGTGCCTGGCTGGCTCAGTCTGTTAAGTGTCTGCCTTTGGCTCAGGTCATGATCCCAGGGTCCTGGGACGGAGCCCCACATCAGGATCCTTGCTTAGCAGGGAGTGTGCTTCTTCCTCTCCCTCCATCCCTCCCCCTCTGCTCATGCTCTATCTCTCACTTTCTCTAATAAATAAATAAAATCTTCAAAAAAAATTTTTTTAAACCAATATGGAAAAGAGTATTTTGTATAATAATGTAAAATCTTCACCTCCAAATTTAATAGTAAAATATAAACTCTGAATAAGCTTTAAAACTTTAAATTCTACGTTCATGCTGAATTAACTTTTTAAGCTAATTCATTTATAAGAACTTTAATCACATTCAAAATAATGCCAACATAATGTTGATATATCAAACATCCACCATGATACAGTATGCAATTTAAGGTATTTACAGATGGTTAGAGAGGGAGTGCTGGAGATCCTTTTAGCCTCTCTAATTCTTAATTTCTCACGTTTCTTGAAAGCTTACAAAATGGCTGGCTACAGCTATCAACATAGAAAAAAGAAGGTGCTTTTACTTGGGGTATCAAATTGTTGGCGTGTATGGAGGAAAACTACCTGCCACACCCTTATAAAAACATTGTTTTTTATCCTGTAGTGTATATAGGATAAATTTTGTCCTAACCTGCTAAACTAATAAGTATTTAATGGATCTACCAATAACTATAAAATGAGATTTACTATATTCCTTTATAAATGACCAAAAAAGTAAATTTTCCCAAAATTAACTATCTACTACTTGCTTCTCTTCTAGAGAAGACTGAATGAAATTTGTTCACATACCTCTCATTCTCTGATGTATTTATAAATAATTAAGTCCTATAAAAACAGTATATCCTTCAATCTCAGGAAGGAAAACTAGCAACATTCCTCACACCAACTTCAACTTTCTAAATAAATAACTATCTGGACTCCTTAGGAATGCCCAAGAGAATCATAAGCCAATATTAAAAAAAATGAACCCCTACAGCTTCTCACCCTAGAGTATGGTCCACAAGTAAGTAACACTCTTGCAAATTAATCCTTTGATTCATTTGAATACTGAAGTTTGGATTATTTATTTAGACTATTAGTTTTTGAACAATAGAAAATTTACCGTTTAGAAGCAAAGTCTAGTTGTGTAGAAATTTTGGTGTTTTGTGATCGCAAATCTGTAATTTGATCCTGAAGTTTTTCGAGCTGCTCATTTTGTATTTTTTCATTATCTGCCTTTTCTTTTTTGTAATTCTCAAAAATTTCCTGCAACTAAATATTGAATAAATTATTAAAGATGACAACCTGTGTTCTCAAAGAACCTAATCCAAGATAAAGTTATAATGATATGGTCTCACCTGTTTAAGGGCAGCCTTGGCTTCTATGGCCTCTGCTGACTCAATTACAGATACTGAAGCAGGAGTGGAAGCAGTCTGGGATGTACTTGAACGTTTTGGAGTTGACGCAAGAGAAATATCATCTAAGCTTGAAGCTTCAGAAATGTAAACAGAATGATATAACATTTCTCATCACAAATATCACTACCAAAATAAACAAGTTAGACTTATTTAAATGAAATGGTAAGATTGCAGAGATCATGAGAGAAGGCATCTACTAAATAACCTATTAAAATTATATTTGGTTTTTGGTTAGAGACAATATTCACAGATGAAATGTTAAAACTTAACTAAAAGGGAGATGTAATGCAATGTACAGCATGGGAGTATCATCAGTGATAATGTGATAACTCTGTATGGTGATAGAGGGTAACCAGACATCGTGGGAATCATTTCATGTTGTATGGAAATATCAAATCCCTCTGAGGTACACCTGAAACTAACAGCATATTGTGTGTCAATTATACTTAAAAATACATAGATACAGCAATTCACAGACTCTAAGATACACATTTTTCAACAATGATTAGCATTTCTTCTTTTTTAGTCATACCTAAAATAACTATACGTTTTAGAACTGGTGATGTTATGATCAACCAAATACGGTAGTTCAATTTGAAGTTACCATTCAGTAGACTGGACAGTGCTTATGATGTTGCAAATCTATTCTATAATATACATTTAAAAAATATTTCCCAAAACTATTTAAAAACTATTTAAAAACTTTTAAGATAATATATGAAAACCTACCTTGCAAAGGAATGGCAACTCCTGTTGTTTGTGACAACAAAATACGGTACATGTCACGCTGACGAACTATGGAATCAACAAGCTGCATTTGATGTTGTCGTGACTCACGGAGTTGTTCTAATTCAGTGAGGGCATTCTCAAGTTTTAGCTGCAACTCAGCAATTCTGTAGAAAAAGAAATCAGTGTATTTCCCATGACAGACTGAAAGGCAGTTGTAATTTCAAATTACCAACTAATAAGCACTTTAGCATCTATCATATTAAGAATAGTATTTTTGCCTCTCTTATCCTTTCTTTCTTCTGTCAGTATTTTAAGAACCACTTTTAAAATCTTCACCACACAGGACTCAGGTACTCCCCGAAGTCATCTGAAAAACCTACTTGCAAAAATCAAACCAATTCCACTCAGTCCAAACCCCAGTCTTCTTACATTTATAGCCACTCTTTCTCTAGCACCACTTTTTTGGAAAAAATTTGTTACTATGCTTGAAAAATTCCCATATTATCTTCTCCACGAAGCCTGATCTGTTCCCTTAAATCCAGGCTAGGTCCTCTACCTCTACACTCCTAATAATAGGCTTCTATCCATTATAGCACTAATCACACTGAACTATTATCTACTTACCTATTTTATTCTTTTTTTTTTTTTAAGATTTTATTTATTTATTTGACAGAGACACAGCCAAGAGAGGGAACACAAGCAGGGGGAGTGGGAGAGGGAGAAGCAGGCTTCCTGCTTAGCAGGGAGCCCAATGTGGGGCTCGATCCCAGGACCCTGGGATCATGATCTGAGCTGAAGGCAGATGCTTAACGACTGAGCCACCCAGGCACCCCTACCCATTTTATTCTTACTATCAATCTCATCCACAAATTAATATCCCAGAGAGTAAATTTTTTCTTTTTGTACTGTTGCTCAATTTTTTTTTTCCTCCTAAGTCACTATACTCCCAGTATACAGCACAATTAGGGACACAAAAGAAATATTGGTTAAACAAATCAAGGTAGTCAATTGCTTACTTGCATGAAGTTGTTTCTTGTTCTTCTCTTTCTCTGGTTTCCCCAAGTTCTCTAAGGGCCACTAAGAGACGTTGATTTTGCTGTTGAAGTTCTTCAATATTTCTATAAGATACTAGATGCTGTGATATTACTTCAGATGAACTACTTATATCAGCAGAGCTTACTTCCTCATCACGAATTACATGATTACCCCTTGCTTCTTCAAGTTCCATCAAAAGCACTCTAATCTAAAAATAAAGTTTTAATATGTTACCAAATAGTATTGACTTTGATTCTGGATATGTTTAGAACAGATTTTTGCAAGTGAAAATATTACTTTATGAATACCATCAGTTAGTATTAAATGATTTTAAAAATATTAAGATTGTTTCAGATATTAAAACCCAGAAAAATTTTAATGGGAAAAATTATTTTTCATTTCTATTGAAGTGTATAAAAAAGGCTAGTACTTTTCAAAAAACTACCAATTCATGATTCTACAAGTATGGCTCCATTTTTGTAAAACAATGACCAAATAAAACAACAAGAAATATATACCTATGTGTGCATATGCTTGCACTTGCATGCTTATGTATGTAGCATATGGTGGGGCAGAAGGACAGCATGAAAAAGATTTAATTCAACTCATATGAAGTTTTTATGTATGTGTTATGTATGTGTAAATCCACATACCAGAACAAGGATAAAATATACAAACAAAATAGTTCTATATTTTCTGACTTGTTCAGTTGAAGAAAAAAAGTGGCAGAGTAATCTATAGGCATGGTTTTATTTTAGTAAAAACAAAGGATGCTTACATATGTTCGTGAATGCACCGTGTTTATATATATATATATATGTGAAGAAAGACATGAGAGAATATACACCGGTCTGTTAACACTGGTTATATTCTGGGATTTGGGCAGGGGACAGAAGACTTTTATTTATCCTTGAATTATTTCATTTATTACAACCAGTAGTTACAATTTGAAAATTTATCAAATACTTATAAAAAAAAAAAAAAAAAAAAGGAAGGCCTATGAGAAAACAAAAAACGATGACTAGGTTACAGTGCTGCTACAGTCACAGTCCTAAGTGATGAGAATTTCATATGCAGTAGTTCTACCTTAGATACCTGCAAATAGATTTAAACATTATTGGGCAGTCTGTTTAGGGAAAAAAATAGGAAAAGAAACAGAAAATTCTAACCTGTTGTGAAAGATCTTTTATTTGTATTTCCATCCTTTGATTGTCTCTTTCAAGCACAGATGAATGTTTGTTCGCTTTATCAGTGTCCTCCTGCAATCGCTGAATCTCCTTTAAAATGTAAATTAAAGTGAAAATTCTGCATACCCTTCTAAAATCTATACAAATGAAGCAGTTATTTGAATAACAAAAATATACAGTGCCCAAATACTATAGTCAACTGATAAACTAAAAATGTTCTATTTATGATACAGTAGTTATTAAAGAGTAATACCCCACAAATATGAACACATATTTCTTAATATCTCAAGTACTGCTCATCATTGTTTATCACAATATACAAATAATGGAGGATCTGCCACCTGCCTCCAGATTAACTGTAAATTACAATCTTATTACAGCCACACCAAATTAACAGTTTACGTAAAATGATGTCACAGAAATACTCTGAAAAGCTGCATTACTGAGATGAAAATAAAGGACTATATTACAAAGCCAATCATTACTACATTACTTACATAGAAATAAACATCTAAGTAAACAATGTTGGGTAAGGTGTGTAAGACTTGATTTTATAAAAAAGGAAACAGGAATTTATTCTAAAACAGCCGCAGCCAATGTTACTGTTAAAAAGATAACATTATATGCAAACCTCTGTTAGTAAGTTCTGCAACCCAGTATCACTAAGGATTTCGGGGCACAGTTTAAAGGAAACTGATAAAAAACACAAAATATGTTTGAAATCTTATGTTTTATCTCAAATTCATACAAATTTTGCTTCTTAATGAGCTGTTTTTACATTATAATGTCTTAAATACTATCCAAGTGAAAGATGGCTCATATTTATGCTGGTGTTTCAAGTATCTTGAGTACACTGCCCTAAAGGTATTTGTACGCCAATTTCAGTAGAAACAAGTATGTGACAAAATGAAGAAGGCATATATTCGTGAGAGGTGGCAGAGTTCAAAATGGGATTAACTAAAATGCTAAGGAAGAAATAACTTGGTTATAAAACTCTGAACATCAAAGAATCTAGACTGGAGGACACACAATGTACGTTACAGACAGAAGATTCTGCTATAAAGAAGATACAGAAATTATCTAAATTCGTTGCTAGTTTTGACAAAAGTATGTAAGGGATTTTTATTATTATTATTATATTATATAGAATATTACTTATTAATATTAATATTATACCCATACATTAGTGAAAAAGGAACAAATAGGTTTTCTCCATAATGAACACCTATTATCATTTGAGCCTGAAAGTCCTAGTACTTCACTGTTTTCTTTAGACAATAAGCTCTAGGAAAAAAATCTCAACATTGAGAAACTTGAGATCTAATTATACTCAAGGGACCTCTTCTCAAACCACAGGGTTGGGGGGTGAGGGGAGATATTACAACCAATAGTCTGCCAAGGCAAGCCTGTTAGATGTCATAGGACTCAGGATAAAAAGACCATTGGATATAATATACCCAGATTTAAACTGATATTTGAATTGTAATAGCAACCACAACAAAATTTTAAGTTTCAATTAAGGATACAACTTATTTATACTATTTTTTCCCAGGGGGAAAAAAATTAATCAGTTTAGAACAGCAGATACAAAAGGTTACTGAATTTTCTCAATAAAACTTGTTTAATAAATCTTGAGTTCTTCACAGAAAATAAGTATTAAGTTGTACCCTAAAAGCAAAATTATGTTGATATAGTCTTTTTAAATTATTATCTAGTAAAAAGGAATCTTAAGAGGTAAGATATTTATGAATATCCTTGGTACTTTAAATTTGCAAAGGAAGAGTAAAAAAATAATGTACACAAAAGTTTGCCAAATTGTGAAATGTTACAAAAGAGGAATTCTTCCCTATGGTCAAACAATGTTACCATTTCTAGATAGAATATCAGAGCTGTCCCACAAAGAATGACTATGACAAATTTACAAGAGTTCTATTACAAAGAGAGTTGTTATTTTAATTTGAAGAATAGTCCAAGGAGATTTGCCTATTCAACATGCACTACAAAAAATATCTCTAATGTCTTAAAAAATTGAAAAGGCTCCCATAGTTTTAGCTGAATAAGAACACTTCATGATTACAGGTGTTTAATAATGTAGAATTACCCTATTACTGAAAAGCATAATTAGCCTTTTCTGACTCAAATACTTTATTTTTTTAAGACACAGAGAGAGGGGGCAAGAGAGGGAGAGCAAGTGCAGGTAAGCAGGAGGAGGCAGGGAGAGAAAGAGAGAGAATCTTAAGCAGGCTCCACACTAGCTGGGACCTGATGCAGGGCTTGATCTCACAACTCTGGGATCATGACCTGAGACAAAATTTGAGTTTGGACACTTAACCAACTGAGCCACCCAGGTGTCCCATTAAATAGCTTAATTCTAAGAAAAAAATTACCTCTTAAATAATTTCTCATATATATTTTTCCCACAGTTCAAATTTAAGAATGGAACCAACCTTCATAGCTTGTTCAAGCTTAACAGATAAACTTGCCACAGCTTTCTGTGCACGTTCATACTCCTCACGTTGGCGTTTCAAAATTGGTGCTTTGGCTTCAACTTCCTTCACTATTTCATCCAGATACTTATTGATTCTTTTGTTCTCTAGTTTCTCCAAAAGCAACTGATCCTGAGTTTCCACATAAGCATTATATAGCTGAAAGGAGAAAAGGGGGCTGTTTCACATCTCAGCATAATAACAGAAGCATGTAATCAATCTAGCTTCATAATAATCATACAATAGAACTTACATAAAATGGAAATGTTTCCTATCTGTGGCAAGAATCAGGAACCAAGAAAGCTTTTCTTAGAATGATCCATTAAGCATTAGATGATTTTAAGAATAATTTTTCTGACCATTAAAGTTCAGCAAACTTCCTTTTGCTGAAGGAAAATAAATAAGATTTAATACCATTCTTACCTCAGTTAATTTCATGCCCGGTTTCACTATCTTAGCTACAGCTGCCGCAGTAGGAGACATGGCTGCAAGCTCTTCTTCAGATAGTATGGCTCCTGTGCCAACACAGAGAAATCTAGTATATTTCTGTAGTATTTCACATTAAAGCCAGTAATATTTTTCCCAACACAAGTAAACAGGATACCTACCTAAGCATTACATATGAATTCCTATGCAGATTTTAAAATAGGACTTCAAATTTCATGTTAACATAATCTGATTCTAAAAATCATGCAGTAAGAATAGTTAAAAATGTTCTGGAAACTGACACACAATTATGTGTGATCAAATGGTACTTATATTTGACAATATAGTAGAGATATGAATAGGTATTAATTTTATTCCAAAAAAACCGGATGGAGTTTCCCATATCACAGTAAGATAGATAAATACTATTAGTGGAAATTAATGAGAACTATGTAGGAAGTAGTAGTATTTCATTCAAGTCATTATTAAGCATCTATTAATCCATACCTTTACGTTTTGTGGCAGAAAGCAGGTCATTTGCATTCTCTAATTCCTTCTCCAATTTCCCTATTTTGTCAAGCATTTCTTTTTCCATTTGATCTTTAGATTCCTCCACTTCTAAAAGATGATCTTGTATTGCTTTATTGGCTAAAAACATTTTTAAAGACAGAATATCCAAACATAAAATTAAAATCTTGGCATTTTTAAGATGTAACAGCATAGTCATTACTCTTTCCTTCAGCAGACTTTAAATTCTAGACAGGCTACGGTTGTCAGTTATCCTCCAAAAGCTCTTGCTTTACTTTTAATTCCTGAAATGTCCTGGCCTGCTGACTCTATTTCTCTTTTTTGATGTCTCTTATACATGGGGAAAATAAGGGAACTCAGAGAAGTAAAAAAGTGGCTCTAAGTATCTCTTTGGTTTTATTCCAATCTTTAGTCTAGAATACAGAAAATCACTAGAAAAGATCACATCAACAACTTGTATTACCCCAGCAACAAAACAAAACAAAACCCTCAAGAAACCCAAAACCAAATACATTTAAAAAGAACACATGAAAATCAAAGACTTTAAAATATACAGTTTTTAACCTTAAAAAGTGAGGCTTATTTATGGATTAAGAGCATATCCAAACTATAAACCCATATGTACTTATCAAAGTCAATGTTTCCTAAATGGAACTAAAGTTTCCTTTTAGAAACCAGACCATATATAAGATTTTAAGACAAAAAAAACTTAGAAAAACAGTAACTAACTGTATTTTCAAACATCCTACCTGTTGGAAATATAATACAAAGTTTCTTATTCCAAGATTCTTTCTTCTATACCAAATTTTGTCTCTAATAAGATTAATCTAACTTCTAACAATCTACACAGAAGTAAAGAAAAAAATACTTTTTATCTAAAAACAAAATAATCCTCTCATAATTAAAGAAATCTTACCTTCACTAGCTTCTTTCAAAAGTTTGTGTAGTTCATCTACTGCTCGGGTCAGTTCATTGCTCTTTGCCTCTGAGTCATCAGCAGCACTCTAAAATTTAATCTTAAAAAGTTACTGGACATCCAAAAATGCAATATTAGGACACTAAAATGTGTGGTTGGGCATTTACCTTGTATAGATTAGAGAGCTTTATGTGAGCATTTAATTCATTGTGGAATTTCTCTTCCATACTGGCCTGCTGTTCCTTGGCCTACAAAAAAGACCCAGTTATAGCAGACTCATCTGAAGTGAATTTAGAATGCTTATCAAAATTTAAGATAAAAAATCCAATTTTTAAAGAGAAAAAATTAACATCAGCTTTCAGGATAAAGATGACTTACCTTAATGATAAAATATTACTGATATTTTTATCTTAAAGTATAATACTTCAATGACATTAAAGTTAACCATACTTATTTTCAGACAGTACTTTGGATATAGCACGTGCTTGCCATTCCTGAATCTAGATATTTCAGCTTAGCTACAGCATATGAAAGTGTCCTGGCCATTTTATAGGTGCCAGAAAACAGTTTAAAACATGAAATCATTCAAAAAACTATAGCCTCATAAGTGCTTTAACATTTTTATAAAAGAGAAATTTTAAAGTGGTCATCTCCACCTCTTTCAGTTTGGTCAAGAGCTCTTCTACGTGTTTTTGAAGATTCTCATTTGATGTTTTCAAGCCATTCATCTGTTCTTCCATTCTAGAAACCTAGAAATAGAAGAGTTGGGTAGAGAGAGAATGTTATATTAACTAAAATCAGATATGAAGTTTAGCTGCCAAGTGAAAGCAAAATAATGCCCTACACCCAAAAACGGGCTTCACATAAAACATGTATATTTAAGAAAATGAAAAATAATGGCTTATGGAACAGCACATTTGGATTTAGCTAACAAAATTTACCACCACTTCTAAATGTATCTCAATGATACATCAAAAGATTGTAGATAGTATTGGGGCGCCTGGGTGGCTCAGTGGGTTGGGCCGCTGCCTTCGGCTCAGGTCATGATCTCGGGGTCCTGAGATCGAGTCCCGCATCGGGCTCTCTGCTCAGCAGGGAGCCTGCTTCCCTCACTCTCTCTCTCTCTCTCTCTGCCTATTTGTGACCTCTCTCTGTCAAATAAATAAATAAAAAATCTTAAAAAAAAAAAAAGACTGTAGATAGTATTAAAATTCATCAAAGAATATCTTAAAGTATTTATTTAACTGCAACTGGTTCATTTCCTAGGCCAAATGTTTACGAATTATGTCTTCCAAGTTTCTAATATTATACATTTACTTCGGTACACCATGGAGTACTTTTTTTTTTTAAAAGATTTTAATTTACTTATTTGAGAGAGAGAGAGAGCATGCGTGCGACAGAGAGAGAGCGAGCATGAGCTGGGGAGGGGCAGAGGGAGACAAAGAGGGACAAGCAGACTCCCCTCCAAGCATCGCAGAGCCTGTCATGAGGCTGGAACCCCAGGACCCCAAGATCATGACCTGAGCGGAACTAAGACGCTTAACTGACTAAGCCATCCAGGCAGCCCTTGCTATGGAATACATCTGTAATAAGCTGGTATACAAATTTAAGTTTTAACCAAAATGAAAATGCAATTTTACTAACTTACCTCCTCTCTTTTGTTTTCAAGATTACATTTAAGCTCTAATATCTCATTTCCTTTTTCTCTGCCAAGGGCCAAAAGTTCATCAGTTTTAGTTTTTAACTCTGTATTCAGCCATGTATTCTGATTATGTAACAACTCCTTTTCTTGCTCCAAGCGTTTTTCTCGATACTAAAGATAACCAAGAACACAACATTTACAGTTAAAGACAATATATAGCTAGTTAAAAGATTTTGCCTGTAGCTAATGAACACAAGCAGAATCTTAACAGAAATAAATATTTGCATGCATTCTTAACAGAAAATGGATGGTCAGACAAGAATTATAAGAAACTCAAATATCACGTAAACAAATAGTTCAATTAAAATTGTCTTAACTTTTTCCCTGGCATTAAACAAAAGCGAAAACACAGCTTTTAATCACTTTACAGATCATTTGCTTATATGTAAAATTGAATTTAGGTGCATTTTAAGCAAAAATTTACTTTAGGTAAGTTTTAAGCAAAAATTGTATTTTGTGCATTTGGAATTGTTACTTGCTTTAACAGAAACATCAGAGGCTTGAAGTTCATCGAGTTTTAACTGCAGATCGCCCTTTGTGGTATTGCTTTCCTTAAGTTTTTCATTTAGACGTTTAAAATCCTCTAGAAAAGTCAGAAAAGAATGTGAAAATAATGACTAATGCTCAGAGGAACCAAACATCGAAGATGCGTCTCTACAAATACAAGCATTTAATACAAGGTAAGCAGTTCTCCTTAATTTGTTTTTGTCATACTTAGTTACAAATTTAATTTTAGCAAATGATAAGCCAAATATGTGCACCGAACCCAACATCTAAATTATACTGGTTATTTTAAGTGCAGTATCTTAAGCTAAACATACAAATTAACATTAATTTTCCTGACATATACCTACAGATCTATTAAAATTTCATAAATAGCCATTGTTAAGTTAAAAAGCAATAATATATATAAACATCTACTCAAAACAGCCAGAATATTACATGTTTAATTTTTACTATATTCCTACATTGAAGTTTTTATTAAAAATAAATTCTTTTAATTTTATCTAACCACTAACTGATCAACATCACCAATAAATATTCTGAAGTAACTTAACTGAGGCTGGAAAAGTGTAGTTACCTAACTGAATATTACTATATAACAACATAAATAGCTGAAAATTCTATTAATAAAAATATTCAAAAATTTTATAAACGGAACCAAAGGGAACTTGATTCCATTACACTGCTTAAGAGTCAAGTTAACCTTAATATATCAACTACATCATATACGGTATTCTTTGTACCTATCCTACTTTTATGTATTAGTTACCCTAACTCCTTCAGTCCATATTTTTAAATACAAGATTTCCTTTCAGGTTCTTATACATATTGAATGTTTATGGACAAGTTATACCAAAAAGTGTGTCTGTGTTAGCCTCTACAACTGAACACTTAAACTGCTTCCAATTTGATACTATAAATAACATTGTAGCAAGTATCTTAACATGTAAATCTTGGTCCAAATCAACCTCTTAGGTATTTTTCATTTGTGTATATTCATCTAGACACTTTTTTAAAACCTTGATAATGATCTAAAGATAAATGAGTGTGAGACACAGTAGGATATTACATTGAACTATATTCTGCGCTATGACAAACAAATACGAGCAACAGAAATGGACTGGGGATTAATTCCTAGCACTATTAGAAGAGAGGAGAGAGTGGAGTTAGAGGCTAAAGTACTTCTTCATACCTGTTAAATATTCAAGTTCTTGAGATAGTCTCTCATTGGTTCTAACTAAGTCTCTTTTCTCAGCTTCTAATTCTTCTTTCGTCCTTGTAAACTGGCTCTATCATATAAAGGAGAATATGTTTAAATTAAAAAACTGTGTTCCAGCACAGAAATGTCACTCTTTATTTAACATTAGCTGTAGTTTAAGAATGGTTAGTTTTCTTTCTCTTATAACTTAATACATCAAGAAATTTAAAAATTAACTGTAATCTCAACATTATTTATACTTTACAGTTTTTAAAATTATTTTTCATAGGCTTATGGAAAAATTTCTCACATTACTATTTGTCACTTGGATGTGTTCTCATCACTTAAACACGCCTTTGTAGAAAAGACATTAAATTTAATTTTTTGCTGCCATAAAATGCAATTTTAATGGATAGCACTGTATTTACAGGCTGAATCAAATTATTTTTCAAGAAAGAGACTTAGAAATGGAATTATTTAATTCAAGTTATTTAATATATTTTTATATAAAATATATAATTTAATTGTACTATTACTTAATATATTTTCTCAAACTGCTTTGCAGCAAGACAATGGCAATCAATATGCTTTGATTCATAAGTGCCAATCTCAAGCCACTCATGCCAGAACTGAAGATCATTCTTTTTTAGTACATGTGCTACCGAAGCGAGCACTGAAGATCATTCTTAAAAAAGGACAAGAAAGAAATCAACGTTAACATGGGGAGATGAAAAATAATAACCTTATTGTTTTATCTGCTTTTTCTGATCACAATTGAAGCAGAGCAACATTTCATATTGCCACTGACCATTTGTGCAGCTTCCTATTTTTTTTTTAATTCCTTTGCCCATTTCCCCCTTGAATGAGTTCTCTTAAGAGTATGAAAGCAGCCATATATTAAGGATCCAAATAGTCATATTTTCTTTTTAGTGGTTTACTTGTGTTTTAGTTCTTTTTATGCAGATGATTTTAAATTTCTATTGGATTAAGTTTACTACTTTCCCCTTACAATTATGTTTTATACATCAAGTACCTTTAATCTCAAATCAAATACAAGGTTTTGTTTTGTTTTTCCAAACGCAAATTTCCAAAAAGCAATGGCAAGAGTCTGAAGTTCTATTTAGAGAATCACTGGTATGATCACTTCATTAAACCAATGGGTGAACAATCCTTGTGATCACATCCAGTATGTTACCACTACTCTGAGGAAATGATTTCCAGTATGGATTTATCCATATACCCAAATGAATCACAATAGCCAAAATAATGCCTGAGCAACATTAAGTATTAAATACAACATAAGTATTAAATTAAATAAACATTAAATATTAAATAAAATATCTAAAAGAAAGGAAGGATAACAGGTAGGTAAGTGGGTGAGTGGGGGACAAATAAACAAATCTATGAATATCTCTCCTACTTACAGTTCTGTGGCACTTCACTTACAATGTGAATTTTTAAAAAAATCACCACCTTAATAGCTACAGCGTTAAAACCAAGTTTTTTTTTTTTTTATATTATGTACCAACATATTCTGATGAGTAAAAGAAATACCTAATCAATAAACATATAAAGGTCCAATTAAGGAATTTATATATATGCATTTCAGGTAGTAGTTTCTCCTAATAGAACATGTTTCACCTTCCCATTAAGTAACACAAAACAGAATACTTCCTCAAGTATCATGTTTATAGTTAGCTTTATTCATAGGAATAACTTTTACCTGAATGGCAATATTGCGATCCTGAGCAACTTCGAGTTCTTTATTTTTCTCAGTGAGTGCCTTCAGTTGATTGTCTGGATAAAAGGAATTTTATGAATATATACACATAAACTTAAAAACTACAATGACAGTTTTCATCCAACTGCCACCCATATACATGTTTTAAAATGAAGAAACTGAGTCTCAGAAAAGCTGAGTTATATAACATAATAACACAGTATTCTAAATTCATGAATATGCGAAATTTAATCCTAAAGCAAAGTTTTTATTTTTATTTTTTTTAATTTTATTTTTTATAAATATATATATTTTTATCCCCAGGGGTACAGGTCTGTGAATCGCCAGGTTTATACACTTCACAGCACTCACCATAGCACATACCCTCCCCAATGTCCATAACCCCACCCCACCTCCTCCAACCCCCCTCCCCCCATCAACCCTCCAGTTTGTTTTGTGAGATTAAGAGTCACTTATGGTTTGTCTCCCTCCCAATCCCATCTTGTTTCATTTACTCCAAAAAGATTTTGAGAGAGAGAGCACAGGTGCAGAAGCAGTGGGAGCAGCAGAAGGAGAGGGAGAAGCAGGCTCCCTGATGAGCAGGGAGGTTAATGCAGGGCTTAATTCAGGACCCTGGGATCATGACCTGACCTGAAGGCAGACACTAACGAACTGAGCCACCCGGGTGCCCCTCTTATTTATTTATTTTTTAGCATCATGTCCAGTGTGGAGCCCAACACAGGGATCAAACTCAAGACCCTGAGATCAAGACCTGAGCTGAAACCAAGAGTCAGATGCCCAACCGACTGAGCCCCCCAGGTGCCCCAAGACCAGATTTTTAAATATGCTATTCCTGTGTCCAAAATCGTATTTGTGATCATTCTAACCAACATTTATAGGAAAAAAACATATACAATTATCACTTCAATAATTTTTCAATGACTCCTCTAAGTCAATCATAACAATGAATATTTGCAAATCAAAAGAGTAAAAACAAAACCAAGATCAACAGACTAATAAATTTAAACTATATAAAATGTATACAAAGTAAATAACAACAACGGATAATTGTGATTCAGGTTGTTTATCACTCTAAAAAGAGCCTTCAATGTGGAGGGAAAATAATTATGCTTGAAACTGAACTATCAATCCCAACAATCTCCACTTACCATGGTCTACCACCCCTTGCACGGTTTCTTCTCTAAATGCATGCAGATAACTAGGAAGAATAGACTTTCTGAAACACACCTATGTTATGTGCTGGCAATCTAATAAGTAAATACGTTATTACTACTTCCAATCTTTAGTTCTATTTAAACAACTGGCTTATTATAAGGGAAAACCCTGCTAAATTAGTCTAAATTTTCTATTTTGCATTAATATTATTTACTGTTTTCCAAACTTATAGATCTGGGATGATAAACTGAAAAAACACAAACATAACTGTATACCCTAGTAAGGCATACTAGATATGTGTCTAGGTTTATCTTCTCCTTCTCCTCTTCCTCCTTATCCTTCTTCTCCTCCTCCTCCCTCTTCCATACTGCATAAAAGAAGCTATAATCATGGTAATTTTCCTGAAATTCTTTAGCACCTCAGCTCTACAGACCTAGTTATTATGCCAAGGCAGAACTATATACAGATAATGAACCAGATCTAGCTACTCGATAAATTACTTATGCCCTCATTACCTATGTATATATATCATTTACATATATTTTAAAAATTAAGCGCTTCAAAATTAGCTGGAAAAAAATTATGACCTAAATAGTTGATGGGCACAGACCTGGTTAAGAAAAAAGGCTGAAATGTTAACCATTCTTTTATTAGTTTCCTGTGTTCCCAATCAAATTAAAAATCCAGCTATATCTAATAACAAATATGATGGCCCCATTTTATAAAGATCTTTTCTGACATTTGCTTTCTCCCATCATAAGCAAAGCACATAATACACATCATTTTCCTGAGAAATGCCAGGACCTTTAAATGAGATCTTGTGTATCTTCTAGAACTTAATGATATAAGAAACTTACTAAAAAGGAAATTACACAGGGCACCTGAGCAGAACAGTCTGTTAAGCATGTGACTCTTGTTTTCAGCTCAGGTCATGATCTCAAGGGGCTGATACTGAGCCTCACGTGGGGGTCCACGCTCAGCTCTGCTTACAATTCTCTCCCCCACCCCTTGTACTTTCTCTAAAAATAAATCAATCTTAAAAAAAAAAAAGGAAATTACTAATCTTTCCCAAGAAACGGGTCTTAAAGAGGAAATACCCTGGAATTCATAAATACTTATAAAAAAATAATAGCTCAAACATAATAATGAAATTAATAGGCTTTAATCTTCAACAAATTAAAAATAATTCTCTCCTTAATTACGTTTTCAGTTGCACAATGCATTATGACTTTTAAAAATGCTTTCAAACAACTCTCATTTGATCTGTACAGTTATGTAAGCAGATGGACAGGTGGTTCTAGCCATTTTGTATGTCATGATTTACATATGACAAAAGAGCTTTTATAGTAGTCAGAATTAGAACCCAGGTCTCCTGACCATTAATTAAACCTTATGTTCTTAATAAAGTCTTTACCATCAAGTGAAAACTCCAAATACCACTATAAATGAAAACAACAACCATCAGTATTTTCATAAACAGTAAATCAATGTTTCCAAAGCATAGAAAAAAGTGCCTAAAGATCTCCATACTACAAAAATAAAATAATGGTGTAAAAATACTTACTGAGCTTCTCTAGGTCAAGCCTCAAGCTTTGACACTCTCGGGTTTCATTCACAAGTCTCTCCTGACTGTGCGACAGCCTCTTCTCTATCTCAAAGTACTGTTGTTCTTCAGAAGCAGAGAAAAAAATAAAATCAAACACACATGTACACACAGTCAATATGCTACTTATTTTTTAACAATGTTGATTTTAGTATTTAAGACACAGTATTTGAATTGCACTCCAAATAAGAGAATTTGAGTAAAGATAAATAGAGCACTGAAAGAACTTGAACATTTCCAACTGACTTGCATGAACATAACAAAAGAAAGTAAGATCTACAGGGGGTTTTCCAACTTCTATGTCTGATCCACAAGACTGAAATTCTTCAAGGTAGGCAACATATCTTACTACTTATCTCCGTATTTTCCCCAAACATCAGTAGACATTTTAGCATAAAGCACACACACATACAAAAAAAACCCCTTTTTAAATGGAGAAAAAAAGGATTAAACACTGCTTTGTTTTAAAAGGTTCTGTTGAGGGTAGTTGGGTTATGGACACTGGGGAAGGCATGTGCTATGGTGGGTGCTGTGAAGTGTGTAAACCTGGCGATTCACAGACCTGTGCCCCTGGGGCTAATAATACATTATCTGTTACTAAAAAATTAAAAATTAAAAAAAAAAACTGGGGGAAAAAAAAGGTTCTGTTGAAAGACTCAAATATCCAAAAACATAAAATAATTAACCTTATGTAAAAAATGAGTTAACTTTACAGGGGAAGGACTGAGTGTGTCCTGTTCAGCACAGTATCAAGCACAAAGAAGACAATCGATATTTATGTATAAGTTAATGAACAGACGCGTTGTATCTTCAGTGTTGGGATTCAGAGAATTACTTTTTGACACCAATTCCGCTTAATAATTACATTTTTGAAGCGATAATGTATTCAGAATTTTCAATCAGTTTAGCAAAAACAGCAACATACCCCCCACGCCCCCAGATAAACCAGGACAAATAACAGTTTGTATTTCACTAACGGTAGTTCCTATGATCTTAATCTTTCTTACCGGATATTCAAGTTACTATTGTCGGTAACTTTCTTATTTGAGGGTCTACTGTAAGTACCTATCAACGGGTCCTTAAACTCCCAACTTTTAGAGAAAAATCCGATGGATCAAACTCATTTACGTTCGCTGTGTTTCCAATGCTGTCTTAGGCACCTACTCCTTTATCTGACCATGTAGTTCGTCACCTAAACAGCGCGCAGGACTGAAAAACAGAACTAAGTGCGCGAATCAGTCAATGAGACAAACACCTCTGAAGGCAGGTGTGCAGAAAAGTGAGCGGAAATTACCCGCAAAGCAACAGAAAGATAGGGTACTCTAAGTTTAGAGACAGGCGCCGCAGCCTCTCGCTAGCCCGGAGGAAACACACCCAGATCTTCACAATTTCTACGCGCCGAACCTTAAGTGTCCCTCAGTAAGACCACACTAATTACGAAGAAAACGGAACGAAGTGTAAATTCCGTTTAAAACAAACAAAAAGGCGCCTTCATTTCAAACTGTGAGAGTAGGTAAAAGAAGGCCTCGGGGCGGTCTAAGGAGCCGGGGAAGTGATGCCACCAGGGAAGTCGTAGGCAGAACGCAAGCTCGCAAGGGGAGAAGACCAGCCATAGCTAATAAGGAGTCGGGCCCAGCATCAAGAGCGGGAAGAGCGTCGCCACTTACCACTCTCCACCTTAAATTTCTCATGCCGCCCCTTCAGGCCATCGATCTCGGATTGCTGGTCCGCAAGGAACTTCTCCAGTTTGTTCTGGACGGACTTAGGTAGCTTGTTCAGCTCTGTGCGCTCCAGGACTTGCTGCAACACAGCCGCCATGTCGATCGGGCCGGAGGCCGCGGGGCAAGCGGCCGGCGCAGCAGAAACCGAGAAGAAAGACGAAGACCAAGAGGACCCAGAAGCCTGGGCGGCCGCCTCGGTCACCTCGCTCCGCGGCTCGCGTGCGCCTGCCCGCCGGAGGCTCCCGCGGCGGGACCCTGGGAAATCGAGTCCAGCCTCAGCGCTGGCACCAAACGCGCCCGCGCCCGAAATGCGCGCGCAGCCGCCGGTAGCTGGGCACCCTGGGAAACCGAGTTCAGCCGCGGCCTCTGACCCAGTCTGATTTCCGGTTCCCCAGTCCACCCGCCTCAAGCCGCGCGGGCCTGCGGGAAACGTAGTGTTTTTCTCAACCCCTTCCGTGAGCCTGATTGCGCACCGCCCATTCAGCTTCCTTTTTTTTCCTCCCCGCCCTCCACGGTCTCCTCGCCCGGCAGCATGACCACTGTCCGCGAGGTGGCGCCACAGAGTACTCGTCAACTCACGTCCCTCCCCGAAAAGCAAGGCGGCCTTACCGTCAAAGCTCCGGGATGCCATGGGTCGTCCTCTTTGGCGGCTTCTAGACACTGAACCACTAGAGGGCATCGGTCCGGGCGGGACTGGACGGCAGTCGCCGGGCTACCGCCACGCTCTCAATGGCGCCCGGAAGGGGGCGGGGTGGCGACCGCAGTCGCTTTGGCTGAAGTACTGCGGTGAAGGAAGGGGGGCAGCGTGCGTCATCAGACGGCGCCACCCGACTCCAGAGACCCTGGGTTGGAAGAGGGAAGTGAGGTGTGGGAAGTTTGTCGCTTTCTGATGAATTCATTGGCTGTGGAATTTGGACCCGAGGGGAATCTGGCCCTCGGAGGGTTGTACTTGCACCTTAAGTCCCCTTCTGAGAAGGACCGAGAGTTCGACAGATTTGTCTGTCACGCGGGCACATTCTGAGCGCAGGTGAGTCAGCCTACGGGTGTAATACGTGTATGTGAGGGTTGAGTGTGTGCGCTCGGGCTCAGGAGGAAGAAAAGGAACCGAGTGTAGGAAACGTATGGGCAGAGCCTCGGGTACCACATTCAAGCCGAGTTATGACAGAACTTACTTTAAGACAGCGGACTTAGATGCCTTTTGTATGTGGCGGGGCGGGTGACAGCGAACCAACAGGAATTGACGGAGCCTGGTTCATTTTCCAGGGGGAGGATTTAAAGTAATGCAGGAGGGCTTTGCAGCCTTTGTTTTTATGTTTTAAGGTAATACTGTAGAAAGGGCTACCATATGCTTGTATTTTCAAGATGGAAAAACCGTTATAACAAAAGTTTTAAAACACATTCTTAAAAACCGCTTATCACCTTGCTTCGTCATAGAACTGCTTGTGTCCAGATTGGGATTCTGTGACTTCTATGCTGAATCTGTACATTATTTCATGTTTAATTACTCTCACGAAAGAATTCTTAACTTCTTCAGTGAAAATAAAGCAATTCCCAATTCATTCCCCCCCCCCCGCCCTCAGTTCCCACAGTAGCAGCCCTTTTGTGAATATTATTAAGGACAAGTTGATTTCCCCCCCAAAATATTTTATATAAGCACTTTAATTAGGGTTGCTGGTATGCGTAGTACTGTACTATGCCCTTGGCTCACTATTAGTGATCTGCTATTTGGAAAATGCAGATATCCTCTACTGGGAATCAACAGTCCTAAAACTAGATAGATTTTCAGACTTGCCTGATTCAAAATCTTTATTTTGTAGACTAGGAAACCAGAGTACAAAGAGATAAAATTGTCTCAAGTCGCCATGCTTGGACAACTTGCATAGCTTATGTTGTCACACAACACTTCAGGATAAATTGAACTGTTTTAGGCAAGATCTGTGTTTTTAGTAGTGCCCTTTGTAAAGTATGGTTGGCTATATTTTAAAGTTTTGAAGAAGCATTAAAGTAATATGATTACTGGGTGACACCTTAAAAAATAAGATTGGGAAGTTATATATAACTTTGGAGTGACTGTCACTGCTTTTTCTCTCAATAATCAAGAACTATTAAGGCAGAAGGAAAAGGAGTGGAATAGCGTGACGGAGAAGAGGGAAGTTTAATATGCTAAGGCACAATTAAAAGTGGAAAACCTTTAAATTTATAGCGGCATTCATGATTTAGATAGGCAGTTCTAGACTTAATCTAAAAATAACTCTTGTGCAAACCACATTTACTTGCAGTTGTTGGAAAAGAGCTGGGAAGAAATTGAATGCACTTTGAGACAAAACTGAACATGCTCTTTGAAAAAACAACATCCAGTAGGCAATTTCAGACTGGAACCAGTTCCCTGGGCTTTACTTTTAGAGTAATGCAAAATCATTGTGATTGGAGGTTTAGTGGTGGCGGATACACCACCCTACCTCATCTGCAATTGCCTTGACTTTGTTGTACTAAATAAGACTGAAACTTTTTGAACAATTGAAACGACTATTATTTCTATTCAAAATGCTGCAACTGTTGTTTACAAACTGGAGAGAGAGAACGAGCACAGGAGTGCAGAACAGCACCACCCTTTGTAAAGGTTTAGCTGAGGGTGGAGGTATGATTCCTCAGCATGAACATAGCACTTAAGGGCATGGATTCTAGGGCGAGACTGCCTGAGTTTAAATCCCACCTGAGTTTAAGTCCCACCTTTGCCATTTACCAGCTTCGTTGCTTAGCAAGTTACATTTCTTTTCTTCCTTTTGGTTTCTTCATCTATAAAACAGGATTTATAATAATAGTACCTCCCTCCTGGAGTTTTTGTGAACATTACAGATGTTACCATATATAAAGTACTTAGAAAAAACTCTGTAAATGTTCATTATTATTGCACTGCTGCTTATCGAATTCCATAATTCTAATTGTGCTGTGAGTTACTCAAGGCCGTAGGTCAAGTATTATTCATCTTTGTGCCATCCCACTTACCACAATTTCTAGCACACAGTAATTCTTCATAGTATGCTTATTGAGTAAATGAATTTGGTCTCTCCCTGCTAAGAGCAGTTCAGAAATTGTCCTCTTTCCTGTTTTAGAAATGATTACAATAAGGCTCAGGAATAGACTATCAAAAATGATACAACTAAGGAGTAGTAAATAAGTTAGGTGTGTTGACTAGTAAGTTAGCATTCTCTCCCTTTATCTTAGATAATGGAAGTGAGTTTTATCTTTTATGGCAGCTCTAGTTGATTGGTAGTCATTTCCGGCAGCACTGTGTTGAGAATTCTGAAGCTATGTTTGAACTTTGCAGGAAAGAATACCCTACCTGATAAGCAATCTCTGCAAGGCATGGGATAGTAATCAGGATGGTACTACTTCTGTTGCTATATAACCCCCAGACAAAAACATTGCAAATTATATTTTTACCTAAAAATGGCGTGTATCTTTTTCTTGTAATTTAGGAGATTGAATTAGTTCCCGATAATGGGAAGAACCTACATTGTAGAAGAGACTGTTGGCCAGTATCTTTCAAACATAAATCTTCAAGGAAAGGCTTTTGTCTCAGGTCTTTTAATTGGACAGGTATGTATCTTTTTAGTGCATTTATTGATAAAACAAATTACTTGTTTATTTAAAGTTAAAATGTGCTATTTAACCGTAAGCTCAAGGTTAGGGAATGGAGGAATGGAATGTAGAAGAACTTAAAATGGTCTTTGAGGAAAAATGTGGAGAAGCAGGACAAACCAAGCCCAGGTTTGCTTAAGTCAGAACACATTTCCTTTTGACAATGTAAACATAACTCATAATGTAGAAACTCCAAAATTAGAATTTCAATGATCAAATTATGCATATTTTATTGTCTTTCGAAGGGTTTTGTACTTTCTTCTAATCTTTTTTATTAATTCCTGGTTGTCTTAATTCTTTGCAAAAGTAGTTTTTGACAACTTTATTCCCATTATTTTATCTCAGTCTTGTGGCAATAGTGGTCATGTCTTTTGTTACATGCTATGGTAATCACTCATCTTACTGAATTTTTTTTAATGTTGATTCAGTGGAGAGAGGAAGAGGGAATAGAAATTTGCAAATAAAACAAATATTATTTCCCTTTTGGAATTAATCCTTAAAAATCAATACAAAATGGAATGGAGATTTGAGCAGTTACTTTAAAAAGCATAAGCACCTGCTGATTTATTACAATTGAAGACAAATGTAATCAGCAGGGAGGATAGGTTAGCAGTAGAAAGCAATAAAAAAAGGAGAGTCATGGACAAACTGGCTATGCCACCTAAACACTATTTAGGGAAGTGTACACTGTGGCCCAAGGATTTGATTTTAATACCTAGTAGCAAAAATAGTTCTATTGTGACAATTTTCTTTCTGGATATTTTATCATAATGCCTTACAACCTTCAAATTGCATAATTAGCTTCTCTTGTTCCGATTCTACCCAGATTTTGAAGTTACTTCCTCCTGTGATTTGAAGCCACACGTTATCTGCTTATAAAGAATGTACTATCAAGAAGAGTCATGTGTATACCTTTCATGGTATTCTTGTTTTCAGCATCATTCTGAGTGAGCTTAGTTAATATCATTCTAGCCCTGAGAGACCAGGTAACACTACACTATGAGGCCTCTCCTTAGACAGCCAAACTACCCCTCTTGGTAATAATCTGAACTAAAAAGATTTAATTTATTTATTAGAGAGAGAGACAGAGCATAAGCAGGGGGAGGGGCAGAGGGAAAGGGAGAAGCAGACACCCCACTGAGGAGGTAGCCCAACACTGGCCTTGATCCCAGGATCCCTGAGATCATGACCTGAGCCAAAGGCAGCCACCCAACTGACTGAGCCACGTTGGCTCCCTGAACTACTTTTTGATTGAAGTTACTTGCATCCAATATGGGGTTCTTTTTGTTAGCAACTTTTTATTTAAGGTTTTATATTTCCCTTTATTTGAAAAAGTTTAAGGGAATAAGAGTCTCAGAGAAAGGCATCTTCAGTAAAGATAAAAGATCAGAGAGTAATACCCTTTTCCAAACTTGTCTTACTTACATGGGCTGTTTCTAGAAATTGGCAAAACTACCATCTTACAAACAAGTCTCCCACAATTTAGGGTTTTCCTTCCATGATTTCCTTATTCTGCCCTTTCATCCCTTCCAGTATGTTTCTTCTTCTTTATTCCAGGGTTCATCACTTTTTTCTTTCCCTCAAGCTTGCCTGTTTCCTGCTCTCTGGGTCATTTTCTTTTACTTTATAAAGTCATGCTTGCTTAATCAGCACCTGCCTTTTCTTGTGTGCATTTGAATGTAACTTTCTGGAAATAACTTTTGTAGAAATAATTTCTCTTCCTTTATTTTCTATTCCAGGGTGACACTCATAGTGGCAGTTTCAGGTCATGTATGAGAATAACCCCACAATAACTGGTTTTATCTGCCTTATTTTTACTTTTTCTTTATAGCAAACTCTCACTGTAGTGAGACTGAGCCATTAAAAGTTCCCTGAATTTATCTTCATATATCCCACCTTTGGTTACCATTTAAGTGCTGTTAAAACTGAGGAACACTAATCTGATATCACTTCAATTATATATCCCCCATCCCCATTGCTTTTCTGTGGACACACATATACAAGTTCCCTACTACCATTGTTTCAATGGAAGTAAGAAACACAAGGTCTTTTGTTGCTTTATTTTACTGAGTTTTTATATGTGCTGAACGATTCAATCTGTTCAGATTATCTAGAAAATAAAACTAGAAAATTGATCAAATATATTTTAGTTACAGTACAGTACATTGACTCAACCGGTAAGCTGTTTATAAGGACCATTATATGATTCATATTGAAGATACCCAAACAAATATGGAGGTGATATTAAGTATATAAATAAATGATGTGTGAGGGAAACGATTTTTCTTATAGATTCCATTATAATAATAATAATAATTTAAGCTGCTATGAATATTACTGTTTTTGCATGTCACAAGAGCTTTATATTCTTCAATCAGATGTCACTCTAATAAGCTTTTCTAATTTGTTTTTAAGTGTTCTTCACCAAAGGATTATATCATTCTTGCCACTAGAACGCCACCCAAAGAGGAACAAAATGAGAACCTCAAACGTCAACAAAATGCTAAGTTGGAGAACTTGGATGAAGAATGGGCCACAGAACATGCCAACCAGGTTACCATATTTGTCTTTTCATATAGTTAAGTTGTGCTTATTGACCAACGAAACAAAAGCACTTCATCCTCAGGTTACTAGACTAGGACTTCAGAGTACTCATTTTTAAGTTTTCAAAACTTGCATAGTATATCAGTGATAGAAGAATTTTTCTGTTCTGTTTTGTCCATGATTATATTTTTCATTTGTTGACTACTTGTGTCTAATTTTAAAAAGCATTTTTTACTTGAGATTAAATAACCCACCCAAGATTACATAATAAGTGATGGAACTGGGATTTGAACCCAGGCAGTCTGATTTGAAAGCCTTTGATTTTATATGCTGTGCTTTTCAATTGTTAACCTTTATGCTTTTTCATGTTTAAAAACGTTTATGTTTTTTAATCTCTTTTTGTTATTGGTCCTTTAGCTTATTTCCAAGTGTTCTTTAAAATAATACTTGTTTTTGATAATAAAGTTGCTGGTCAGATTGTTTCAAAAACTTAACATAGGTACTGTGAGAATAAAATGATGGTTAGGTTAGGTTCTTTTTAATGTCCTTAGAATGTATGTTGTAACCAAAGTGAAAGACATTACCACAAGAGAAATGGGGTAAAAGTAGAAAAGTGCTATAAGAATATAGGATGCCGAATAATTAAGTACCTGCCAATGGCTGGAATCAAATGGCTTCACAGAAGTTTCTGAACATGTAAGATGAGTAGGACTGTCAGTAGAAATCAGAGAACACACTGAACACACAAAGGACAGTATGAGTAAATGACCCAAAGTTATGAAAGTTAAGGGAAGGAGTTGGGGCAGAGCAAGCAATTGGTTATAATTGAAACACAGGTATGTAAAAGAATCTATGTAGACAGAAGGCTGGAAGGGGCCAGTTTATAGATGGTTTTGGAGTGCCATCCTAAGAAGTGAGGAATTTCTTTGATAGATAGTAGCTCTGTGGTAGGCTCTCAGAGCTCCCTATCTTGAGAAGCAATTAATATGATTGATCAGTAATTGAGAAAATAATTTCAATATCTTGATAGAGTGTAAATGGAAAGTAGAGAGACTGAACATCATTTACTGTAATCGTTCAAAAAAAGATGATGTGAGCCCATACTAGACTTAGTTTCATGAGGATAGGTGACATCTGTTTTGTTTATGACTATTTCCTTAGTGCCACGCATACTGTTTCCATGGTTTACATGAACTCCAAAATTGAATAAATGAATGCATGAATTAGCTAATGCAGTGAGCTAAAATTTCATTGCCAAAACACTGTGGTCACAGAGCTAGTAGCAAGATGATTTAGGGACCAAGTAGACTGAGAATGAGGAGCATTTGAGAAAGTAGCTAAAGATGACAGAGATTTCTAACCTGGATGTCTAGGGAGATGGTGTTGGCCTTCTCATAGGAAGAAACAGATTTGGGAGTGGGTAAGAGGGAATGCTGAGTAAATACACTTAAAAGTAGTCATTGAATGGATTATGTCAATTAATAGGAGATGTTAGAGTAAGGTAAAAGTAATCATTTCCATCTCTCATCAACTTTAAATTTTTCAGAGAGGCACATGTTTATCTGTAGGTGTGTATGTGTTTGTGATGGGGGTTGGTGTATAGTAAAAGAATCTAAGAAATTTTTAATATCACCTTCTAATGAAAATATTAAATATTTTAAACTTAAATTCCCAATGGTTTCTAAATAATTTTGACTCCGGTTTTGTTATTTGTTTCTCGTAAAATTACATACTTATACAAATGTGTATAGCATATATACACACATATGTATAGAGAGATGTATGTCATATCTGTACGCATACAAAGAAAATTTTTATAACAAAGTAGGTTACTATTTTGCCTCTAGAAAGAAACAGCTACTTTTATGTGTTGGTGATTTTGAAAATATGCATATTTCCATGCTAAATATGGAAATTTTGTTCTTTATTTATATGTCAAGCTTTGCTTTGTATGTGCTACTATAATGAATAGAATTAATGAAATCAGAGGGAAACACAAGGAGACACAATGTAAATATATTCAGTTATAGACTATGGTATCTAAGAAGATTTAACTTTCTGATCAGTTTTGTGTGTGTTTGTGCTATGTATGCACACAAAAAGCACTTTATCTCTGAGTTTAGATGGTGGAAAGAGGTTAATGTGTTATTAGGAACTAGCCACAATCACGTGAAGAGAAATAACATATTATGGAGGACAAATTGGTAATATGGGTCAAAAACCTTAAGAATAGGCATAACTTCATAAACTAGTAATCCACTTCAAGAAATTGAGTCTAACCAAAGAATCCCATGAACACAGAAAGCCTTGCTAGCATTTTTACAATATTATTTTAAAGAAAAATTGGAAATAACATTTATACCCAATATAATAAATAGATGTAAAAAATTGAAGTAAATGTGAAAAATAGGAAACAATGGATTTTCAGGTTAGAGCCCCTCTCTTTAAATCCCAGGCTTCCCTTAAAGAACTTCCAGACCATCGCACACAAGTAATGATAAGTTCTATGGGAAAACTACACCAAAGTCTTATGGGAGTTGGGAGATCAAAGTATCAGGGAAGGCAGCTTCCTCAAGCTGACTTTGAAGTATTCATTAGAGTTCAGACCCATAGAAGGTAAGGGAAAGTTAGTGTAGGCTGAGGGAGCAGTCTGAATGAAGGTATAGAATTAGCCAGATATGTGTATGGTATTTCAGGGAAAGTAATGCCAAGTGAGGCCCTGAATATCAGATTAGCTAGATTTTAGAGAGTCTGAAATACCGTAGCAGATTAAATTTATATATTATTTAGGTGACAGTAGAAGCCATTAAAAAATTTTTAGAAGATATTTCAATCTGTGATCTCATGAGAAAGGAGTAAAAGGTGTCATTATTAATGGTATTAAATGGCTTTAGTTATAAAGGCAAAAAATTAAGGACACTCTAGGAAGATTGTTTATATAATGATGCCTCATTGCTCAGGTTATCAACCATTTCTCAATATTTTAACCCATTTTTCAAAGCTCCCACCTCAATGCTGTGCATATAGTTGGGACCCAATGAGTGTTTGCTGATTTAATATTTAGCTTATCAAACACAAAAGATTGCATATAATGACAAATGCTTATCTTAACTGATACTATATTTCTATTTTTAGGTGTCCAGAATGCTACCAGGGGGACTTTTAGTTCTTGGAGTATTTATCATTACAACTTTAGAAATGGGAAATGATTTTCAAAATGCCCTGCGTAGAGTAAGTCTGAAATATTCTATTTTTAATCAAAGCTATGTATTTTTAAACAGCTTTAAGTTTAAAGATAATTTTTTACTATTACAAGAGAAATTATAGTGGTTTAACAGTTTTTCTTGTACAATAGCAGTATTCTGCTAGAACTTCCTTCTAGTTCCATGTGATTGCTGTAATGTGAAATTGACAGATTTTGTGATTCTACACCTGTTCCATTTTCTCACGATTCTGAGAGTACAACATAATCAGATACTTACTGTGCATTCCTGGGCAGAGTATTTATCATTAGTCACCTCTTTTTTTTTTTATTCCCATATCAGTAAATTGGGTAACATAGTCTGTAAATAAATATGAAGGTCTTCAAGCTGTTTCCCCTTAAGTCCAAATCTAAAGCAAACTCTGTGCAGGCAGCTTTCATCTCTTTTAGTACTCAGGATCCAAAGGAGCCTTCGAAAAGTTATTTCCCATCCCGAGAGAGGGGGGAACCTATAATCTTGAGAAGTGTAAAACCCCCCAGAATCTCCAAAAAACATTTTCTGGTGTGCAGCCAGTAATAATCACAGTTTCTACAGATTCTTCCAGGTTTATAACCTTTCCTGTCAAATGTCCCACTTTAAATCTTTGTAATTTGTACATGAGGGAGAAAGGGAAGAAAATGGAAATATTCCTGTCCCTGGCAAGTTACTCAAATTTCTGCTGTTTTTTCCATTTTAATTAAACATATCTTTTACAGTTGTTCATCTTCTTTGACATTTTGAAATATCATCTAAATGTATGTGTTTTTAATCGCAGTGGTTGTGCATCTTATTGTGGTTGGCACTGGACTGAATCAGTTGAACGTAGCCTCAGTGCTAGAGAGATACAATTGGTCCTCTTTCCTTTTCCTTTTGCTTTTGTATCATTTTTGTTCCTAACAAGCAAATAAGACTTTAGAAATGCTGTATTTCTAGACCTGTGATGGTATTTTTTTTTTAATTTTTATTTATTTTTTTAAAAGATTTTATTTATTTATTTGACAGACACAAGTGGGCATAGAAGCAGGCAGAGAGAGAGGGAGAAGCAGGCTCCCTGCTGAGCAGAGAGCCTGATGTGGGGCTCCATCCCAGGATCCTGGGATCATGACCTGAGCTGAAGGCAGAGGCTTTAACCCACTTAGCCACCCAGGCACCCCTCCTTATTTTTTAAATTTCTTTTCAGTGTTCCAGAATTCATTGTTTATGTACCACACCCAATGCTCCATGCAATACGTGCCCTCCATAATACCCACCACCAGGCTCACCCAACCTCCCACTCTTCAACCCTCCAAAACCCTCAGATTGTTTTTCAGAGTCCACAGTCTCTCATGGTTCGTCTCCCCCTCCAATTTCCCCCAACTCCCTTCTCCTCTCCATCTCCCCATGTCCTCTGTGTTATTCCTTATGCTCCACAAATAAGCAAAACCATATGATAATTGACTCTCTCTGCTTGGCTTATATGCTAAGAAATGCTGTATTTCTAAAGACATTATTGAGTTTCTGTTTTCTGACTTTACTTCTGCTGCCTATAGTGAGGAACTTTGTAAGAAGTAACCTTATAACCCTAGTGTCTCCCATAAGGTCATTGTTGAGAACTTTGTTATATTACCTGCTATCACCTTTGAAGAAATCTCTTTTGATATCATTATCAAGAAAGTTGTGCCTCTTTTCATCAATTGTGTTCAGTTTATGGACCATGTGAATTAGGTAACAGATTAGGCTTGTCCCTGTGTACATTATGATTAGGAAGTATAGAGTCAAATTTATGACCCCTCTACTCATATCAAGTATGCATTTCTATAATTCTTACTTGGGGCATAAATGTATGTCACTATTTCTGATTTTCATTCAGTTTGCTGCTACTGTATTTTATATGTACTTACATAGTGCCTTATGTCTTTTGTGGTATTTCATAAGAAATCCCAAATGGGTGACATGCTTCATTTTTGTAGATTAAAAATCACTTGTCATTTCTCATTCTAATTAAAACAGTCTTTATTCTATACTTCTAAACTTAAATGGTAATTACCCCAAATTAATTCCTCATGTCAGTTGATAAATGACAGTGATTTATATTTTTATATTTGGAACCCAAATTTTATAGATTCCTAAGAACGGAATCCAAAAGGTTAATAATCAGTTTCACTCTTTGTTTTGAAGAAAACAAAACTTGATAATAGAATCATGGAATTTTAAAGCTCATTGGGAGCTTAGAGTCATTATAATTATCTTTCTCTGCACTTACTTGTGTTCTCTTATTTTGCATTAAGTTGATGTGTGTTTTGTTCCCTTTCAGCTAGTATTTGCTGTGGAAAAATCTATCAATAAAAGGAGATTATGGAATTTCACAGAAGAGGAGATCTCGGAACGAGTGACACTTCACATTTGTTCTTCCACAAAAAAGTATCTTTTATTTAGGAGTTTATATTTTAAAGTATATGATATCAAAATAATATTCTGCAAGTTTTTTTCCCGAAACATTAATTTATATCGTATTTTTTTAACCTTTTTAAAAGATTTGATTAATTAATTAATTATTGTATTATTTTTTATTAATTTATTTTTTTAATAAACACAAAATGTATTTTTATGCCCAGGGGTACAGGTCTGTGAATTGCCAGGTTTACACATTTCACAGCACTCACCATAGCACATACCCTCCCCAATGTCCATATCCCTACCACCCTTTCCCATCCCCCCTCCCCCCAGCAACCCTCAGTCTGTTTTTTGAGATTGAGTCTTTTATGGTTTGTCTCCCTCCCAATCCCACCTTCTTTCATTTTTTCTTTTCCTACCCGCCAACCCCTCCACATTGCATCTCCACTTCCTCATATCAGGGAGATCATATGATAGTTGTCTTTCTCAGATTGACTTATTTCACTAAGCAAATACCCTCTAGTTCCATCCATGTCGTCGCAAATGGCAAGATTGCATATCTTTTGATGGCTGCATAGTATTCCATTGTGTATATATACCACATCTTCTTTATCCATTCATCTGTTGATGGACATCTAGGTTCTTTCCATAGTTTGGCTATTGTGGACATTGCTGCTATAAACATTTGGGTGGACGTGCCCCTTCAGAGCACCACATTTGTATCTTTAGGGTATATACCCAGTAGTACAATCGCTGGGTCATAGGGTAGCTCTATTTTCAGTTTTTGAGGAACCTCCACACTGTTTTCCAGGGTGGTTGCACCAGCTTGCATTCCCACCAACAGTGTAGGAGGGTTCCCCTCTCCGCATCCTCGCCAGCATCTGTCATTTCTTGACTTGTTAATTTTAGCCATTTTGACTGGTATGAGGTGCTATATCATTGTGGTTTTGATTTGTATTTCCCTGATGCCGAGTGATGTGAAGTATTTTTTCATGTCTGTTGGCCATCTAGACGTCTTCTTTGCAGAAATGTCTGTTCATGTCCTTTGCCCATTTCTTGATTGGATTATTTGTTCTTTGGGTGTTAAGTTTGCTAAGCTCTTTATAGATTTTGGATACTAGCCCTTTATCTGGTATGTCATTTGCAAATATCTTCTCCTATTCTGTCAGTTGTTTTTTGGTTTTGTTAACTGTTTCCTTTGCTGTGCAAAAGCTTTTGATCTTGATGAAGTCCCAATAGTTCATTTTTGCCCTTGCTTCTGTTGTCTTTGGCGATGTTCCTAGGAAGAAGTTGCTGCGGCTGAGGTCAAAGAGGTTGCTGCCTGTGTTCTCCTCAAGGATTTTGATGGATTCCTTTCTCACATTGAGGTCCTTCATCCATTTTGAGTCTATTTTCGTGTGTGGTGTAAGGAAATAGTCCAATTTCATTTTTCTGCATGTGGCTGTCCAATTTTCCCAACACCATTTGTTGAAGAGGCTGTCTTTTTTCCAATGGACAATCCCTCCTGCTTTGTCGAAAATTAGTTGGCCATAGAGTTGAGGGTCTATTTCTGGGCTCTCTATTCTGTTCCATTGATTTATGTGTCTGTTTTTGTGCCAGTACCATATTGTCTTGATGATGACAGCTTTGTAATAGAGCTTGAAGTCTGGAATTGTGATGCCACCAACTTTGGCTTTCTTTTTCAATATTCCTTTGGCTATTTGAGGTCTTTTCTGGTTCCATATAAATTTTAGGATTGTTTGTTCTATTTCTTTGAAAAAAATGGATGGGATTTTGATAGGGATTGCATTAAATGTGTAGATTGCTTTAGGTAGAATAGACATTTTCATAATATTTGTTCTTCCAATCTAGGAGCATGGAACATTTTTCCATTTCTTTGCGTCTTCCTCAGTTTCTTTCATGAGTACTTTATAGTTTTCTGAGTATAGATTCTTTGCCTCTTTGGTTAGGTTTATTCCTATGTACCTTATGGTTTTGGGTACAATTGTAAATGGGACTGACTCCTTAACTTCTCTTTCTTCTGTCTTGTTGTTAGTGTAAAGAAATGCAACTGATTTCTGTGCATTGACTTGAATCCTAACACTTTACTGAATTCCTGTACAAGTTCTAGCAGTTTTGGAGTGGAGCCTTTTGGGTTTTCCACATATAGTATCATATCATCTGCAAAGAGTGATAGTTTGACTTCTTCTTTGCTGATTTGGATGCCTTTAATTTCCTTTTGTTGTCTGATTGCTGAGGCTAGGACTTCTAGTACTATGTTGAATAGCAATGGTGATAACAGACATCCTTGCCGTGTTCCTGACCTTAGCGGAAAAGCTTTCAGTTTTTCTCCATTGAGAATGATATTTGCAGTGGGTTTTTCATAGATGGCTTTGATAATATTGAGGTATGTGCCCTCTATCCCTACACTTTGAAGAGTTTTAATCAGGAAGGGATGCTGCACTTTGTCAAATGCTTTTTCAGCATCTATTGAGAGTATCATATGGTTCTTTCTTTTATTAATGTATTGTATCACATTGATTGATTTGCGGATGTTGAACCAACCTTGCAGCCCTGGAATAAATCCCACTTGGTCGTGGTAAATAATCCTTTTAATGAACTGTTGGATCCTATTGGCTAGTATTTTGGTGAGAATTTTCGCATCTGTGTTCATCAAGGATATTGGTCTGTAATTCTCTTTTTTGATGGATCCTTGTTTTGGGATCAAGGTGATGCTGGCCTCATAAAATGAGTTTGGAAGTTTTCCTTCCATTTTTATTTTTTGGAACAGTTTCAGGAGAATAGGAATTAATTCTTCTTTAAATGTTTGATAGAATTCCCCTGGGAAGCCGTCTGGCCCTGGGCTTTTGTTTGGAGATTTTTGATGACGGTTTCAATCTCCTTACTGGTTATGGGTCTGCTCAGGCTTTCTATTTCTTCCTGGTTCAGTTGTGGTAGTTTATATGTCTCTAGAAATGTATCCATTTCTTCCAGATTGTTGAATTTGTTGGCGTAGAGTTGCTCATAGTATGTTCTTATAATTGTTTGTATTTCTTTGGTGTTGGTTGTGATCTCTCTTTCATTCATGATTTTATTTATTTGGGTCTTTTCTCTTTTCTTTTTGATAAGTCTGGCCAGGGGTTTGTCAATCTTACTAATTCTTTCAAAGAACCAGCTCCTAGTTTCGTTGATTTGTTCTATTTTTTTTTTTTTTTTTAGTTTCTATTTCATTGATTTCTGCTCTGATCTTTATGATTTCTCTTCTCCTGCTGGGTTTAGGCTTTCTTTGTTCTTTCTCCAGCTCCTTTAGGTGTAGGGTTAGGTTGTGTATTTAAGACCTTTCTTGTTTCTTGAGAAAGGCTTGTATTGCTATATATTTTCCTCTCAGGACTGCCTTTGTTGTGTCCCACAGATTTTGAACCGTTGTGTTTTCATTATCATTTGTTTCCATGAATTTTTTCAATTCTTCTTTAATTTCCTGGTTGACCCATTCATTTTTTAGAAGGATGCTGTTTAGTCTCCATGTATTTGGGTTCTTTCCAAATTTCCTCTTGTGATTGAGTTCTAGCTTCAGAGCATTGTGGTCTGAAAATATGCAGGGAATGATCCCAATCTTTTGATACCGGTTGAGACCTGATTTATGACCCAGGATGTTCCATGTGCACTAGAGAAGAATGTATATTCTGTTGCTTTGCAATGGAATGTTCTGAATATATCTGTGATGTCCATCTGGTCCAGTGTGTCATTTAAGGCCTTTATTTCCTTGTTGATCTTTTGCTTGGATGATCTGTCCATTTCAGTGAGGGGAGTGTTAAAGTCCTCTAGTATTACTGTATTATTGTTGATGTATTTCTTTGATTTTGTTATTAATTGGTTTATATAGTTGGCTATTCCCATGTTAGGGGCATAGATATTTAAAATTGTTAGGCCTTCTTGTTGGACAGACCCTTTGAGTATGATATAGTGTCCTTCCTCATCTCTTATTATAGTCTTTGGATTAAAATCTAATTGATCTGATAAAAGGATTGCCACCCCAGCTTTCTTCTGATGTCCATTAGCATGGTAGATTGTTTTCCAACCCCTCACTTTAAATCTGGAGGTGTCTTCGGGTCTAAAATGAGTTTCTTGTAGGCAGCATATTGATGGGTTTTGTTTTTTTATCCATTCTGATACCCTGTGTCTTTTGATTGGGGCATTTAGCCCATTAACATTCAGGGTAACTATTGAGAGATATGAATTTAGTGCCATTGTATTGCCTGTAAGGTGACTGTTACTGTATATTGTCTCTGTTCCTTTCTGATCTACTACTTTTAGGCTCTCTCTTTGCTTAGAGGACCCCTTTCAATATTTCCTGAAGATCTGGTTTGGTGTTTGCAAATTCTTTCAGTTTTTGTTTGTCCTGGAAGCTTTTTATCTCTCCTTCTATTTTCAATGATAGCCTAGCTGGATATAGTATTATTGGCTGCATGTTTTTCACGTTTAGTGCTCTGAATATATCATGCCAGTTCTTCCTGGCCTGCCAGGTCTCTGTAGATAGGTCTGCTGCCAATCTAATGTTTTTACCCTTGTATGTCACAGACTTCTTTTCCCGGGCTGCTTTCAGGATTTTCTCTTTGTCGCTAAGACTTGTAAATTTTACAATCAGGTGATGAGGTGTGGACCTATTTTTATTGATTTTGAGGGGCGTTCTTAGCATCTCCTGGATTTTGATGTTTGTTCCCTTTGCCATATTAGGGAAATTCTCTCCAGTAATTCTTTACAATATACCTTCTGCTCCCCTCTCTCTCTCTTCTTTTTCTGGAATCCAAATTATTCTAATGTTGTGTCGTCTTATGGTGTCACTTATCTCTCAAATTCTCTCCTCGTGGTCCAGTATTTGTTTGTCTCTCTTCTGCTCAGCTTCTTTATTCTCTGTCATTTGGTCTTCTATGTCACTAATTCTTTCTTCTGCCTCATTTATCCTAGCAGTAAGAGCTTCCATTTTTGATTGCACCTCATTAATAGCTTTTTTTATTTCAACTTGGTTAGATTTTAGTTCTTTTATTTCTCCAGAAAGGGCTTTTATCTCTCCGGAGTGGGTTTCTCTAATATCTTTTATGCCTTTTTCGAGCCCATCTAGAACCTTGAGAATCATCATTCTGAACTTTAGATCTGTCATATTACCAATGTCTGTATTGATTACGTCCCCAGCCTTCGGTACTGCCTCTTGTTCTTTTTTTTGTGGTGAGTTTTTCCGCCTTGTCATTTTGTCCAGATAAGATTTGCTTTCTTCTCCTCTGGAATTCCGCTCTTCTCCTTGGTGAGTGAAGTTGGTCTTGGCTGGGTTTCTTGTTGATCTTCTGGGGGAGGGGCCTGTTGTAGTGATTCTCAAGTGTCTTTGCCCCAGGCGGAGTTGCACCGCCCTTAACAGGGGCCGGGCTCAGTAATCCGCCCGGGTTTGCTTTCGGGAGCTTTTGTTCCCTGAGTGCTTTCCGTAGAGTCCGGAGGACGGGAATGAAGATGGCGGCTGCCCAGTCTCCGCCCCGAGGAGCCGAGAGTCTGGGGCCCCACTCCTCAGTGCGCCCTCAGAGATCAGCGCCCACTTGCTCCCGTCACCCTGGCCTCCGGCCACGCTCCGAGCTGACCGAGCCTGTGACCGGTTCTAGGTAACTCCGAGCTGAGAGCTCACTCCTCGGCTCTGTCTCTGTAGCCGGCTTCCCCGTTCTAATACCTGCAAGCTCTGCGACACTCAGACACCCCCGATCCTTCTGTGACCCTGCGGGACCTGGGGTTATGCTGACCCCGTGTGGGCTTCCCCCCAGTTTAGCCTCTGGAGCGATGTCCCTCCATGGAGCAGACTTTTAAAAGTCCTGATTTTGTGCTCTGTTGCTCTGCCCCTTGCAGGGAGTCGGCCCCTCCCCCCGCGGTCTATCTTCCCGTCACTTTGGATTCACTTCTCCGCAGGCCCTACCTTTCAGAAAGTGATCGATTTTTTGTTTCTAGAATTGTTGCTCTTCTTCTCTTCGATTTCCCGTTGGATTTGTAGGTGTTCGCAATGGTTAGATAAGCTATCTAGCTGATCTCCTGCTACCTGATGTCATCTCAGCCTGCTACTTCTCCGCCATCTTGACGCCTCCCCCCTTTATTAATTTATTTGACAGACAGAGATCACAAGTAGGCAGAGAGGCAGGCAGAGAGAGAGGAAGGGAAGCAGGCTCCCTGCTTAGCAGAGAGCCCGATGCGGGACTTGATCCCAGGACCCTGAGATCATGACCTGAGCCGAAGGCAGAGGCTTTATTTAACCCACTGAGCCACCCAGGTGCCCCAATTTATATCGTATTTTTAAAACAGGTGTAATTTGGAAGTTTTTTCTGTAAATAATACGTAATCAGGACTGCCAACAATAGTAAGAGTAACAATGGCTTTATTTATTTATTTATTTATTTGACAGAGATCACAAGTATGCAGAGAGGCAGGCGGGTGGGGGAGGAAGGCAGGCTCCCTGCTGAGCAGAGAGCCCAATGCAGGCCTTGATCCCAGGACCCTGAGATCCTGACCTGAGCTGAAGGCAGAGGCTTAACCCATTGAGCCACCCAGGGGCCCCATAACAATGGCTTTAATCATGTTTTAGGATTGTTAGAGAGTTTGAGAAAGGTGGCAAGGACTGGGGTTCTGAGCTCTTTAACCAGCCAACTACCCCATTTTTTAATGTTCAGTAGGTCCTCTACAGAGAGGTCAATGCCCAACTGACAGCTTAGGCAAAATAAGGACTAAAAGTAATGGGTAGTTCACCTCCAAACTGAGCTGGACAGTGTAGGACATCCAAGAAATTTTTATGTCTTTAGCCGAGATCAAGTGATACTAAAAGCCTTCTTAGGGTTCTTTTCTCTACCTCTTTCAGGGACAAGAGTACCTCCTAAGCTGGAGCAGCCACACCAGGGGAGTGAAGTGGTGCAAGGAACCAGTAAATTAGGGCTTGAAAAGACAAAATTCAAAAACTGATCATTCCTGCAGAAGCTGAGCTTGTAACTCCTTTGGTATTTAAAAGTTTTATGTACACTGGGCCTTTGACCCAATGAACATTTTCAGACTTGAATTCAAAACAGCACTCCTATTTGTTTTATTTATTTATTTGACAGAGAGATAGCACAAATAGGCAGAGCGGCTGGCAGAGGGAGAGGGAGAAGCAGGCTGTCCGCTGAGCAGGGAGCCCGATGCAGGGCTTGATCTCAGGACTCTGGGATCGTGACCTGAGCCAAAGGCAGCTGCTTAACCGACTGAGCCACCCAGGCTACCCAGAACTCCTATTTGTTATAGAGGATGTGTATTTGAGGAAAATTTTGCAAGTGCTTCCATTCTATTCATTGTGATTAGCAGGATTTTAAGCAATAGGGAATAATTTAAAGCACCACAAGTTTTATAGTTAGAGCGGTTTTTGTGTACATATATATTAGTTTATACAAAATGTGAATATATGTATGTGCTTATTTACAAGTTATGTATGTATTTGTGCAAACATACATATAGATATATATGTGTATATATTTTAGTATATGAAGTATGATTTTATAAAAATTCTTGGATGCACGTACTTTATTTTTATTTTTTGATGGCTTATTTTCTTTTGATTATCAAGAATTACTTTTCTTTTTTTGGTTATTTCTGTCCTTAATCCATAAAGAATATTTTGTCGAACTTATGATATCCATGATCCAAAGGTAAGAAAAATTGCTTTTTAAAGATTTTTGTATTACAAAGTATTTTTAAAATAAAATTCAGTTATTTAGTTTTAATAATTTTGGTGCTTTCACTTCCTATCAATGTCCACAACCAGCTTTACTTTTTATTTTGAAGTATAATTAATTTCATTACAAGCAAGGAAAATTTTTTTTCATTGTTCAAATATTTTTTTTTAAGTGCTCTCTGGCTATTTATGTGTTTAATATTATATCTGAGAGGCTGGTAGTAAAAGCATCTGGGCTTTTGGTAGTTACATTGCCTAGTAAGCAGCCTACCTACTAGAAGAATCCAGACTAAAATTTTGCTACGGTGTCTAAAAACAGTATGAAAAAGTAACTTCACAGTATTGTGTTAGCAAGGATAGGACAGAAAGGAGAACATCTGGCACCTGATAGTTACTCAGTTGATTATTTGCGCCACACAGAAGCTTCCGAATTGACACTGTTGAAGTTGCAGCTGAGAACCAGAGGACTTGTCAGAATTCTACATGAATTATCTGATTCCACCTAGCACTGGGGGTTGGAGTTGCCAAGGCTGCCTGGAATGTATTAAAGAATAGTGAATTTAATGCATGATTTATTTCTATTTAGTTTTAACCTGTTGCCCTGTGTTGAAAGAAGTTAGCCAAGTATGTTAAATATCAGTTTGTATGAGTTATTAGGTTGTACATTTTGTGATATTTTATTGGTCCATGTATTTTACCTAAATCACGTATCTTATGTTTTTCCACCTTCCCCACTGCTAAAGAGTTCAGCAAAACCAGCAGATTGGAAGTATCAAAATGGACTATCAACTTCATGGCTTTCATTAGAGTGTATAGTTCATATTAATATTCACATCCCGCTGTCTACCACTTCTGTCAGCTATACTCTGGAGAAAAATACAAAGGTATCAGGGCAAAACAAATTTTCTTTAGTGATCACTGAACAGATAATCTGCTTTTATTCTGGTTGTCTATGCCATTCATTTTGTAATTCTCAAAAATTGCATGCTAATTATAATGATATTATGGGTGACTAAGGGTATTACCCCAGCCAAATTAGAAATTTAGAGATAGGACAGCATTATATTACTAATGTATTTAGCATAATAAGTGCTCCATAAATATTTGTTGATTAACATGTAGTTAAGTATATTGTAAAATATAGTTACATAAAATTTAATTATATAAAAAGTATACTGTTAGGTCTTTTTTTTTTTTCTTGGTCTTTAGTTTTATTTTCTTCTTTCCAGCCCTCTTATATTTCTATACCATTCTTTTATTCATATCTCATTTCTCTTCTTTTTTCCTGTGGAAGCAAATGGAGCTTGCTTATTTTTTCCTCTTTAGTACTGCTTTATATATTCTTGAGATTTTTTCTCCTTTCTCACTTTTCATATAATGGGAATTATTGAATTTTATTTGACTGTGGTCATGTAGTTATTAAGCCTCCTAAGTGTGTGATATGAATGTTATTTGGGATAAAGATTAGAAAAACTATTACTTAATATGGCTAAGTTGCCATAATTTGGAGATATACTTTTTGTTGTTGTTTATGAGACTGAACAAAGTCAAGCATGGGGAATATAGTCAGTGATATTATAATACTGTTGTGTGGTGATAGATGGTAGCTACACTTGTGAGTATAGCATAATGTATAAATAAATTGGATCACTATGTGGTATACCTGAAACTAATGTAACATTGTGTGTCAACTATAAGCAGACATTTTTTTTAAATATATGAAGGAAAATAATATATATATGAAGGAAAAAAATGGCAAAATGTTAACTCAAGAAATAAATACCACATTACTGATTACCACATTAACATTTCAGTACATTAGGTGGAAAAAAGTGGGCCCTAGGGATATTAATTGAAATGACATTATATCTGAAAGATATCCATCTTGTGTTCCTTTTAAGAATGGACTTGCACGCTGGGCTAAGCAAATAGAAAATGGTGTTTATTTGATTAATGGACAAGTTAAAGATGAAGATAGTGATCTGTTAGAAGGACAGGTGAGTTGAGAGAAAATCAGCTTACTAATGAAATTATTTGTGCTTGAGGAAAAATAAAAGATGAATTTTTTTTAGTTCTTGCCTTCCTGAAAACAGTTTCCATCTACTTCTTATTTCTAAGGTCTTTTCCCTGCCTGCCCCTTAAGGTCTTTTAAAGTAAAGGGCAAATAAATGTTTTGTCAGAAAATGATTGGAGATTATTTCTGAATTAATTGGAATCCTGAAACCTGAATAAAGGGGTGTCATCTAAATTCTAATTTCCCAATTGTAAACTGCTTGCTTAAAACTAAAGGTACGTGTTCTACTTTGATAGCAGTTTAAAGACTAAATTCGGCCATTTTATAGAAGGAATCTATACAGGCTTCTAAAATAGCTTTGATATATCTGAAGAGGAGCTTTGGTAATCTCTCCCTTTAGTGCGAGGGTCAGTGAACTTTATGTAAAAAAGCAAATAGTATATATTTTAGACTTTGTGGGCTACAAGGTCTCCAGCAATTATTCAACAAGCAGCCACAAATAACATGTAAATGAATGATTTTGATTGTATTCTGTAAAACTTTATTTACAATGACGAGAGGTAGTCTGGCTTTGATCTGTAGGCCACAGTTTGCCAATCCTTGTTTTAGAGGAATAAAAGTAGAGAATTAATGGTTTTTGAGAGTACACATTGATTGATAGACAGTATACAAAGTGACATATCTATAGAAAAAGCCAATATAAAACAAGTGATAAGATTTTTTTCCTCTAAGTTACTTAATATATGTAGGATAGGTCCTAAATTGTCTTTTATATTCTACTCCAGTCTCAGTAATCTAGCTTTTAACTTTTGTGTTTTTTCAGAAAAAATCTAGAGGAAATGTTCAAGCAACTAGTCATACTTTTGATGTCAAAGTGCTCACACAGTTGGTAAATATTTTAAAATACTACTTATCTGAAATAATTTATTTTTTAGAATAATCACAATGAAATTGTTTTGGTTTTTATATTTATAATTAGAGAGTCAAAGAATTTTAGAGATGTGACATGTAAAAAATGTCTGGTTCTAGGAAATTTATTTACAAGAAACATTATTTTAATAAAACCTATTTTGGTCTTTTGCCTCAAGGCTATTAAAATTTTAGCATCCAGTAGAGAGCAAATTAAAAATATATGTGTATTTTATATATATAACATATATATATAACATATACATAAGAACATGTATATGTGTGTGATACCTTGGGTTATAAGTTTTACAAGCAAATTTTAGTTCCAACAACTTAAAAAGATGTGTGCACAGATGTGCCAGGAGTTGTCATATACTCAGTTTCGAAGTGTATTTATACCTCCTCTGATTTGGTAAAAATCACACATTATTAGCAATTTTTATATTTGTATATGGTTGTTTTAAATTATACATCTCTTCAGAATTGAAAGTTGGATATCTTGAAGAATAAAAAGTTAAAGCCACTAATTATTCCCAAAAGTATGCATGCAGAACAGGATATTTTTTATTGTATATTTTGTACAAATAATACAAATATTGTATATGTTTTTAACTGAGTAAAATAGACTTAACGATAATTTGCATAAGAGGATATTTTAATTTCTTCCTTCTCTGTGTTTAGCAACAGAGTATTTACTGAATTGTCATTGGACTTAATGCCATTCAACTTTATGTTCTCAATTTCTCTTCTCAGTACCTTTGAGTGTAGATATGTCCTTTGTTTTAAAACTATCCCTGTGAGGGAAATTGGAAGGAGAGGTGAACCATGAGAGACTATGAACTCTGAAAAACAATCTGAGGGGTTTGAAGGGGCGGGGGGTGGGAGGTTGGGGGAACCAGGTGGTGGGTATTGGAGAGGGAACGGATTGCGTGGAGCACTGGGTGTGGTGCAAAAAACAATGAATACTGTTACGCTGAAAATAAATTAAAAACAAAAATAAAAACAAAAAAACCTATTCCTGTACCTAGATGCTTTTTACTAGATATACTTACATGACCTCTTGGTTTTTTAATTTACTTAAAATTATTTTAGTGGTAAAAGTGGAGTTGGTAGATGTGTAGACTGTGGGAAAATAGGAGAGATATTATGAGAGATAATAAATATTATGAGAAATAATATTTATTATTATACAGTGTAATATCTTTTTATCATTCTACTGGTCAGCCAGCTGGAAACTTTAAAATGACTAATATGTAATAAGTAGTCAATAAATATTTGATGTCACTTTCCTCCTCAACTTCCATCAAGTCTTGTTGATTCTTACTTTGCAGTGTTAAGTACATCTTTCGTTTTCCTTATGGACTAGCCTTACAATGTTATTATTTTACCTGTATTATTACAAGTAACTCTTAACTGGTCTCTATCTACTCATTCTTGTCCAAAGTGATTCTTTTTCTGAAACTCCTGATACCTTTGTTTGTATATCTCTTGGAATATCTTCTATATTTCTAATGTATCCTGCATATAACCTCAGATTATCCTATCTGAATCACAGTTTGCATTCTTTCACTTGTTATTTACTTATTAGTTTTTTTTAGAAGTATTTATTGACTATATATAAGGGTTAGGCACTGATTGTGTTAGTCTCCTTGTTTAAAATTCCTTAGATGCTCCATACTGACTAGTTAGAAGAGTCTAATTCAAGACTCTTCATAGCCTCAGCATGCTTACTCATTAATTTCTTAATTACTGTTTCAGAGATTTACTTTCTGTGCCTTTAAAATTGTGTTGATTTTCTGAGCCATGTGTCCTTTTTTTTTTAACTTTATTTTTTTCAGTGTTCCAAGATTCATTGTTTATGCATCATACTCAGTGCTCCATGTAATATGTGCCCTCCTTAATACCCACCATCAGGCTCACCCAAACCCCTACCCCCCGTCCCCTCCAAAACCCTAAGTTTGTTTCTCAGAGTCCATAGTCTCTCATGGTTCAGCTCCTCCTCTGATTTCCCCCAACTCCCTTCTCCTCTCCTTCTCCCAATGTCCTCCATCTAATTCCTTATGCTCCACAAGTAAGTGAGACCATATGATAATTGACTCTCTCTGCTTGACTTATTTCACTCAGCATAATCTCCTCCAGTCCTGTCAATGGTGATAAAAAGTTGGGTATTCATCCTTTCTGATGGAGGCATAATATTACATTGTATGTATGGACCATATTCTCTTTATCCACTCGTCTGTTGAAGGGCATCTTGACCCTTTCCACAGTTTGGCGACTGTGGCTTTTGCTGCTATGAACGTTGAGCCATGTGTCTTGCCAGTGCCATCTTTTCTCTGTCATTCAGACAGTCAGAATCCTGTCTGTACTTTAAGATCTACCCCAAGTGCTACCACTTACATAAAGTTTCTTTTGGTCATCATAACCAAAGGAATCTTTTCTTTCCCAAAATACCATATCATCGTTACAGAAATTCCTCCACTTATGACCAAGTTAGGTTCCCAGAGTCTTTTTGTAAACTAATTTGTTCTTAAGTCCAAAGAAACCAAGAGAAATTGACCTTTGTAGAACACAGGTACATTTCTACCAGAAAGGAGTAAGTTAATCCTTCTATCTTTTAAAAACTCTCTGTGTGTTCATGTGTGTGTCTGTAGGTGTGTGTATGTGTAGTCTGTAATATATAGTCTTGTCCTTTTTGGAAAATAGTGCCCTGATTTATAAGGGCACTATTATATGTTATGTTATATTACATTATATTATATATTATTATATATTATAAATGTGTTATGTACTATAAAACATACATTAGATACTAAAAAGATAAAATAGGGCATTATGTTCCAAAATGGAACAGCTTCATCAGTAGTAAAATTCTGCATAGTGAATAAGGGGTTCAAGTACTCTTCCTCCACCCTGAGCTTATTGATATATCGATGATCTCTACAAGTATCATAGGAAGCTTAATCTAGATACAGTATGAACATTGTCACTCTGCTGTTTGGTTTGATGAAAGACATTTTTAAACAGACTTAGAACCTTTTGAACTATTCAGTCTGTGACACATTTTCTACCAATAAACTTAACTATGTTTGAGTTTAAATTCCTAAACACACACACACACACACACACACACAACAAACTAGCTCTGCTTGAATTACATTAGGCATTGACTGTTCATGCACTTTTAGTAGTTACAGATTAAGTCCTTCAGTTTCGTCACCATTTTTCCTCTTCAGTTCCTGATTATTCTTTATTGCAAAAAAGTTGCAGGATTTGTTTTGTTCAGAATTGACCCTATTTATTCTAGGTATACTTAAAATTTTTATTTTTGCCATGTCTCATTTGTGGGGTATCTTTTTTTTAAATCACAGTTTTTGTTTCCATAATGATTTTATAGGCTTCCAGTAGTACTTTCACTGTTTTAATGCTCTCCTTGTTTTGGCATTTATTAAAATAATAAGGTTAAAAATATATGTGAAACATCTTGAAACCAAGCATGAATTAACACTCCTTAGATTACAGAAGAATGAGATTGTAAGGTGGAAGTGTGACTGCTTACAACCACTAATGTCATTTTCTGGTGACAACCACAGTTAACTTGCCTTTCTGCTGCTGGGGAATATACAGCATTACTTTTAGCCTATGGGAGTTAAGTGTCGCAGGTGTTTAAATAAATGAGTGTCTTTACACTGCTTATCATTTTACCAAATTTATCACAACCTCTGTGTTCTAGTTATTTTTGTGTAAATCTTATATTGTATATCTTGTATCTCCTACTAGATAGATGATATACCAAATATATATATATATATATATCTTCTTTATACATCTTTTCCTCTTAGCAGTTTATGAGTAATCTGCAAATAATAATATTTTTAGTGAATATGTTAAATAAGTAATGGTATTTCAGATGGTAATGTTAGTAAGAAAAGATTCAGATGTAGTTGTGTTTAACTTCAGAGTACATTTAAAATTCTCAGAAAATAATATATAACTTAGTAAGGAGGAGTATGAAGGCCTTTTAATAATTTATGGGAAATATTTTCAAACACTTGGTTCAGTCAAAAATTTCTTCTCACTTCATGAAATGGCTTATATAATGTTTAAGTGTTTCATATAGTTAATTGTTGGCTATTAGAACTTAAATAGATTTTGTCTTTCAGCTTCTGAATTCAGACCACAGATCCACAGCCACAGTCCAGATCTGCAGCGGCTCTATAAACCTTAAGGGTGCTGTGAAATGCAGAGCCTATATCCATAGCAATAAACCCAAGGTTAAAGATGCTGTGCAGGTACAAAAGAAATAACTGGTATATGAAAAACAGAAGCATGTTAATGTAACATTCAAAAATCCTAAAATTTTTCTCAATCTCAGCTATCTTAATTATGGATTTGATTTTAACTGATAATCAAGTCCCAACCTATTGGCTAGTCCAAATATACCATGTAATTGGTCCCAAGATTTTCATATGTAGGATATCTGTTTTAAAATGCCTTTGTTAAACTGATGATTATACAAATTTATTCAGTGCTCCACAATTGTGATATATTAGTGCATTTGAAATCATTTCTTTGGCAGGAAATTAAACTTTTAAATAACAGGAAAAGTATTCATTGGAAATACTATTAGGTAGTATTCTATAATCTGGATATTCAGAAATTTTTAAAATGATGACTGGCACTTTTATCATGGTTATACATTTCCTAATTTGAAACACTAGCTGTATTTCTATAGATGGGAAATTTCATTAATTTATTTGGTTTTAATTATTTAAATGAAGGTGAGGCAAATTTGCTATTAAACTGTTAATGGATTAGTAAGTATATTAAATAAATGGATATTAAAAAATAGAATGATGTATCTGTTATTTTGGTGGATATGATTATATAGGAAAGTCCATTATGTTGGGGGAGGGTGGTAATAAAATAGTGTAAATCTAAAGTAATGGGTTTTATTTCTTACTGTAATTTGTTTTGTTTTTTCATAGGCAATGAAGAGAGATATATTGAATACAGTTACAGATCGTTGTGAAATGCTATTTGAAGATCTGCTTTTGAATGAAATACCAGAAAAAAAAGTTATGAGTATAAAATTAAGAACATTTTTTGCGTGTATTCAATTGATAGAGTAATAGGATGTCAAAATTTAATAGATACGTCATCTTTTGTAACTACCTAGATCTATCTTTTATGACAATATGGCATCTTTACTTTTCTTAGTGAATGAGAATTAATTTTCTTAGTTTTTCAATTGCCATCCAAAAAAAAATGTTTGGAACCCCGTATAATAACAAATTTGTCAACATTTAACAGTCTCAGGGAGGATTTTTTTAAAAAATTCTGCATAAATTTCTGCCGGAATGGGTAAACTATGTTAATATTTTTATTTTTATTTTATTTTTAAGATTTTATTTATTTGAGGGAGAGAGGAGAGCACAAGCAGGGGAAGCAGCAGAGGGAGAAGCAGGCTTCCCACTGAACAGGGAGGGAGCCAGATGTGGGGCTCGATCTCAGGACTTTGAGATCATGATGTGAGCCGAAGGCAGCCACTTAAACTGAGCCATCCAGGCACCCTTTTATTAACAATTTAAAGCTAATATTTTTAATTAAATCTGAGATTTTTAAAAAAATTATTCAAAATAAAAATATTAGTTTATTTATAATAAATTTTAATAGTTAGAAATTGTGGCATATATGGAACTGATCTCTCTATTGAGACTAAATTTTTTTGAGTACTAATTTATATACTCACTATTACTCTAACACTTTATTAGGTTTTAAAAAGCCTAGGCTATGGTGTTTTAACCTTTTATATTATTCCATTTTGAGATGTGTAAACTATACCATTTCTATAATTTGTATTAATAATAATTTTTTTACTCAAAAACACAATTATAATACTGAGTATGCTTCTGGAAGGTACACATTTTTCTCTGCCTTCCTACCAGTCAGGTTTGAGTGCACTTGCAATTCACAGTTGAATATGTACATAATTGAAACACACACATTAGCTTGTTAAGGGAATATTTTTATGTTAATAGGAAAAAATCTGTGTAACTGTAGAATTAACTTCTTGTTACCTATATTGATAGATAGTATATTAGGTTTGGTGGACTAATCATAATCTTTTTTATATTCCTAGTGTGATAGATTAGTATAATTGCCAGATTTAACATTTGTCCTTCCTGTACTCACAAATAACTCTGAAGTTCCATTTACTAATAATATATAGTTTTTCTGAGACATGAATTTGAGTCTTACATGCAGCAATTAGATTGAGAATTTTGTTTTGGGAAGTATGTAAAACCTGGTCAGTGCACCCATTCCGCATATCATCCTCATGTCAGGGCGGCCTTGTTTTTACTACTTAACTTTGCGTATGTGGTAACTCTTTGTGGTGCTAAACATTACTTCACTTACTGAGCAACAGTATGTGCTACAACTGAACTGTGAATTTTAGGATTTTCAGAGACATGGAACTGTACTCACTGTTAGTGCCAAACCTCCCCTATTACACACATTAGTTCAATACTCTGTTCCATTTTAACGGTGCTTAGTAAACTGGTATTATATGACTATCTTGGTATTATTTTATATTGAGTGAGCTAGTATTTTTAAATTTTTGCTTATGTTCAAGCAATACAGTTACTTCTCACAGCTCTGTGATATAAGTATCACAGTTGTGATACTTATACATTAAATATGATGTATTAGAAAATAAGGTTATCATCTAATCTTACCCAAAAATTTTTTTTAAATAAAAATTTTCACTGGTAGTTGAGTGGCCTTTGAGGCCTGTGTGAAGAGAATGGTCAGTGTAGTTTGTTGGAATGGGGCACCTGGGTGGCTCAGTGGGTTATAAAGCCTCTGCCTTCGGCTCAGGTCGTGATCCCAGGGTTCTGGGATCGAGCTCCACATTGGCCTTTCTGCTCAGCACGGAACCTGCTTCCCCCTGTCTCTCTGCCTGGCTCTCTGCCTGCCTCTCTGCCTGCTTGTGATCTCTGTCTGTCAAATAAATAAAATCTTAAAAAGAAAAAAAATGACTAACATACTTGGTTGGGTTCTACGTCTACCCTGCAACTAGCAGGGTCGCTTTAGACCAATGATTTAGTCTATCCAAGTATCCATTGCCTTACCTAGAAAACAGGGATTACAGTAGATACTCTGAGGTTGTGAAATTTAAAAAGGTGATATTGTAAAGCCCCTAGTACAAATTGGTAAGCTGTATGTTTAGTAAGTGGTAGTTACTATTATATTGGAGATGATAAAGAATGAGACTTACTTGATAGTTGTCTTTAAAATTTCCTAACTTTAATTTTGGGAAAGTGTATCATATTTCAAAAAGAAAGCAAATATAAATACATATATTTTTAAACTTTAGTGATAGAATTATTTCAGCAACATGTTAGTTGATCTTAAGATATCAAGATAAAAGAATAAATTGTAAGTGTAATAATACAAACAAACATAAAATTTGAAGTTGAACATATGTATACCAAATTGTTAGATTTTAGATTTGGTCTTTATTTTACTTGGGTCATCTTTCTTCTATACTGGTAAGATTTTATAGATTTGTAATATGGTAAAATGTAGAACGTATGCCATGAAATTAACCTGAACTAGAGTATTTTTGCATGCCTAAGGAAGTCTGCAAAGGGCATATTAACTTTACATTGACTTTACATTCCTAATCTTTAAAATAAACGTAGTCTGAATTCTGGCTATCCAGTGACACTAAAAATGTAAGAAGTCCAGTCATCCCTTAGCTTATTATGGTCTTCTCCTTCTCAGATTCCCCTCAAGTATTCCAGAACTTCTCTCAGCCTGCATTTAATCTTGTCCAACTTACTCTCAGCAGATAACCTACTTGTTGTGAAAATTGAGGACTCTTACCTTCTTCCATTCCTATATTCATATCCATCCATACCATTTGTCCTCTGAGAACATAATTGTATTCCTCTTTGCCTTTGGTCATGATTTTGCTCCCTGGATGGCACTTCTCTTTGTTTCATACAAATGTCTATTTATCCTTCAAGAATCAACTCCTATATCAACTATTCACAATTTTCTATAATACTCCAGTATGAGTTAGGATTCTGTTCTTAAGCAGTAAAAAACCAGTTCTTACATTACCTTGAATTTTTTTCCTCTGTTTTGAACTTACTCAGATAGAGTTTTACTAGATGCTCTGCTGTGGGAATATTCCTAAAGGTTTCTTAGAATGCTTTATGAGGAGTGTTTTTTTTGTTGTTTTTTTTTTGTTTTTTTTTGTTTTGTTTTGTTTTGTTTTTAACAAGATCCTCTTATTTTTAATCTCAGATCAACCAGAAAACTTGATTTTATTTAGCTACTAAATGGCTAATTTAACTTTTTAACTTGAAAATTATAAGTTCTATTTTTCAGTGAGTAAAATTATTGCAATACTGCTTTAACATTTGATTTTATATCAAGCATATTTATTTCTTTTTCAGGAAAACTAGAATAGAATAATGCACTTTGAAATAATTTTAAAATTTTGCATGCCAATTACATATACATATTGTAGCCATCTTTGAAAGTTTTGAACTTAACCTTTTTTAAGAAACTATAGGCCAAAGTAAAATAATACATTCCTAATTTCAATGGGTGGACAATATACATGCTACAGTAAAAATTGCAGTAATATAATATTATAGCTAGGAGGCAGTCTGGTCAAAGAGTAAAATTCTCCCAGTTCTCCTATGACAAGCAGAATCTGGCAGGAACGCATAATTTAAGTCATAGCATTTTCTGTGACACTTAAGGCATTCTTCGTCATCTTCTGTTTGTAATTGTGTAGAGCTACCACTAGTTTGACAAGGAAATGTAGATTGCTTTTAAAGTGAGCCCTAGTTTTCTACTTGATCTTTTCATTGGCAACTTAATCATATCCATTGCTGAAAGAGGTGATTCTTTACACAAAATCTCTTTGTTAATAGTTCAATAGGATGATGGTGTTGAACCAAACAATAATTACATGTTTATGTAGAGCAGTGACAATGTTAGAAGTTGGGGGAAATACTGTATTTTATTTTGTGAGTATTCAAAAAATGAAACATTTATTGTTTATTTAGCTTCAGATTATTTTTTCTAAGGATACTTTAAGGCTGTTAACAGAAAGGTATTACAACTTAGCAAGATAAAAAATATTAGCAATAAGAACAAGGCAAGAGGAAAATGAAAAAGAAAGCAGGATGGAGTTAGTAGTAAGAGTAGTGTAGAAAACATGTATCTTGATGTCTTACACATGCTTGATATAGGGGGCTCGATCTGTAAGATGAAGTCAGCAGTAAGATTAGAGCAAAAGGAATGCTGTTAAATTGTCCTATACATTTGACATAGGTGGGCCACTAATTTGACTTCAAACTTGCATGAAGAAGAGAAGTATTTATAAAATGCAGTGCTTGTACCGTTAAACAAGAAAAACAACAATTTCTGAGACCCGGGACAAAATTCTCCTGGGTATTCCTTCATAAGACAGTGGATAATACTAGAATATATAACTTAAAAGAAAGAAAGAAAAAAACAGTGTATAAATAAAAATATCCTCACATTGAAGGCAGTGGTTAAGTTTATATTTTATAGGAGTATAATTTAGTCCCTTACAGAGGCCAGGGGTATTGAGGTAAAGCAGAATTCAGCAAGAGCAATTCTGTGTCTGATCAATTAAGACATGAAAAGACCTTTTAGGTTTTATTTTTATTAATATTTATTTCATATACAAATATATCATGGATGCTAGTTACAGACCTATCTAAATATTGATAATGTTCCTTCTCCCTTCAGATTCTGAAAAAGAGTTTCATATCCTCCCTCACCGAGTTTTTGTCCCCATTCCGGGATCCACTGTAATGTTATGTGATTATAAATTTGGTGATGAGTCAGCCGAAGAAATGAGAGACCATTTTATAGAGATGTTAGATCGTATGATTCAAATAGAAGATTTGGAAATTGCAGAGGAAATAAACACAGGTAATTATATGATGTTACTTAAGAACCTGATTAGACTTTTGCAAGATGACCTTTAAGACATCTAGTTTGTCTTTAGATTTCTTTAACATTAGTTCTGTTTGTTATTTTTGAGGCGTTTAAAAATGTGTCTGTTCAATTTCTACAGATAGAAACATACAGTCAGTGTTTTCCTGGAAAATTCTACCAAAATTTAAGTTGCTTAAGGTTTTTCTAAGCCTAGCAAGTAGATCTTCATAAAACAAGTTCAGCTTTAAATGAAATACATAGCTTTTAGGTATTTCTTTTATTGTAAGAAAAGTTTTCTTAAAATTCACTATCTTAAGTAATCATTTGGTTAAGCATTTTTAAACAGTTTATTAGACATCTCTTCGATACTAGTGGGCTTTATTTTCTTATCCCTTCATATAATTGGGATACCAAGCTGAAATTGGCAGTTCCGAACATTAGATCAAGATTATTATTATAGAGCATAGATTTGCTATACTATCTAATTATGTAACAGTTTCTCCTCCTAGCCATCACGTTCACATTTGACCTTACATTCTATTTAGAAGGCTGCTTTTATTTTGTTTTGTGTTGCTTTCCTTTTGTTTTGTATCTAGTGAAAGTAGGTTATGAAAACATATCCATAAATAAGTGTGTAAGTTTATGACAGAGTTCCTGAAACATTTATAAATATGTGTTAAAAATAATTATTTGCAAGTATCAGTAAATACTGAGTATGTAGCTGTTTATCAAATTTAAAATTTCTGCTATCATAGTAGAAAGTCTTTAGGTTTTTGAATATGGAAGTTTATAAAATTTGAATATAGCAATATTTAAGTCTTTTCTGATTTCTTAATTATTCTTCTGTTATTTAACTAATTCCTGTCTCCCACCATAAGAGTATTTGAGTCAGAATACTCATTACAATAATAAGTAAGTATTTCGTTGGCGAATATCAAGTCTGTCAGTAAAATCTTAGGTTAGTTTGAGACTAGTGAGTTTATTTTTTTGTTTTTTTTTTTTTTCAACAACTCCAGGTTTGTGTTAATTATGCTGTGGAACAGTAAGCTTGTTTTAAAGAAAAAAAATACTTTATTTAAAATTGCTCAGTATCTTATGTTAAAACAGCAGCTGTGTTAAAAAAAAACTATTATTGTTATTATTATTTTTTAAATATTTTATTTATTTGACAGACAGAGATCACAAGTAGGCAGAGAGGCAGGCAGAGAGAGAGGGGGGAAGCAGGCTCCCTGCTGAGCAGAGAGCCTGAGGCAGGGCTCGATCCCAGGACCCCTGGATCATGACCCGGGCCGAAGGCAGAGGCTTTAACCCAATGAGCCACCCAGGAGCCCCCAAAACTATTATTTTTTAAGAGATAGCTATAGTATATTCCCTGATAGATACTTTGAAAGTAAACTGGTAAACATGTTTGCTTCTTTCTGAAAAATGTTTTCCCAGATTGGTGGCCACAGTATCTCTGCCAACCAGATGTAGAGTCATCAGGATAGGGATTTTTGATTATTTTCTTCACTTTTGTCTCTAGTGCCTACCAGTAGTTCTTGACCCATTCTGTTGTTGATAATCTGAATGAATTTTACATGAGATCATTAGAGTTAATCTAGTTCATTTTCTTTAACATTGAAATCTATATTCCTAGGAGATGGGGACTTAGACTGTATTCTTTCTTATTCTGAATACTAGTCTTCCTTCCAATAACTAACACCTTATTCAGTAATCTGGAGTTGAGTACTTTTTTATTGAGGCCATGCTTTTAATTTGAGGACAACTATCATGCTCTAAGTATGTTGAAGTCAAATATTTGTATAGTCCTTTAACTGGTCTCTTTATTATAGTTACCAGACCTCATTCTTTCTTACCGCCTTGTTTGTCTTCTTATAGATTAGGAATTTTAAAACTGTGCTACCCATAACCTTTGGGATCATAACTTGCTTTCAGGAGGTCCACAAACCACTTAAAAGTAATGATACAATTTTTTTCTGGATAAAGTTCTGTAACTATTAAAGGGTTGGTGACCTAAGAAAGATTAAAAACTATTTCTTTAAATATACTTTGGTTTGTCTCTCTTGAAGGGCATTACCCTGAATTCAATCTAATACTCTCATAATATTATTAGCTATTATTTATATGGAATCTACTGTGTATAGGCACTGTTTTAAGAACCTTACAAATACTAAATCACTCAATTCTTATAATAGCCCTATGATATAGATACTATTCTTAGTCCCATTTTCCAGATGAGAGAATTGAGTCTCAGTAAGGTCAAATAATTTTTCCTGGGTTACACAGCTGGTAAATGGTGGAGTTAAAATTTAAACTTAAGCAATTTGGTTCTAGAGTCTGTGCTTTTTTCTAACAATTCCTTTCAATGGGACCTAACCAACACGGACTATAGAACTACTACCTTCCATGGTCTACATATTTATTTTAGCATGGCCATCTTCATTGCATCATTCAAAAATTTTTTTGACTTAAATGAATGATGTTACATTATCCTGGTTTAATTTCATCTTGCTTCTGTCAGTATAATTTCTCACTTCTTGGCAAGAATCCTGGATTTGTTATCATAATAGATGGTTTTCATACTCTTTTTGAATTACTTGTCACTTTTAGTGTGTATTACATTCATGAAAGATTAAAGGGTAGTACTGTATACAAAACTTGACCCATTCACAACTTACTTTACTTTTTTAAATTTTTTGACTATTTTTGTAGCTTACTTTAAAAATTAGATAAAAAAGTATAAGGAGAGAGAGATTTCATTTAGATTTTATATATTTTTTTAAGATTTTATTTACTTATTTGAGAGATAATGACAGAGATGGCAAGAGAGCGTAGGAGTGGGGAGGAGAGGGAGAAGCAGGCTCCCCACTGAGCAAGGAGCCCAATGTGCAGGGCTCCATCTTAGGACCCTGTGACCATGCCCTGAGCTAAAGGCAGATGCTTAAGTGCCTGAGCCACCCAAGCACCCCTGTCAGATTTTTGGTAGTGTGTACCTAGAATGTTTATCTCTCTATCTGAGCTCCATACCTCAAACATGATAGGTATTCTTAAATATTTGTTAATAATTGACTGACACATACTAAATAGATAATTTTTTGGAAATTATAGTACATCTTTTCGTCACTTATTTTATGCTTGAAAAATTGTAAAGGTTACATCTAGCCAGACAAGGTTTTTAAGGTTTGTAACTGAACATGAACATTTAAAAAGGGTGTGATAGTCACAGCTCTATGGTGAGATATTTCAGAACATTATAAGGAGCATAGAAGATTTAAAACATATTACAGTATGCAGCACTAGACTTATTAATTTTAGTTTATAGGATTTAGTATGTCTGTTACATATTTATTAAGCATTTGCTCTGTTCAAGGCAAGGTAATAGGTAAAAATCAAAGACCAGATACCCTTCCTTAAAAGGAAATTTCCTTTCCTGATTTGGAAGATAAAATATATATGCACTGTTAATTATGCAGAGCATGTTGTAAGGTCATAAAAGTAAGAACTTAACATTAATGATTAAAATCTTAAAGTTTCCAGTGATTTTGTTAATTATTTAATGAGAAGAAAATATTTTGACTGTAGGTTAGCAATAACAATCTACAGTAACCAGATTTTAACATTACTATTTTCAGTTTTAGCAAACTGTTTCCATTTTCTCATTATTTATTATTACTGCATTATGTTTCACTTTAATTGAAAAATAGATGTCTGTTGTATAAATTGATGCTCTGTATTCAGTGGATAATCCCAGATATATTAAAAGCTCCATAGTTTTGAATGGTTCTTGGAATTCTTTGAAATATCCTTGCAAATAATTAAAAGACTTATTTATAACTCAAGGTAATATACTTCTTGGTTATTATTATCAAATTTTAATGCTATTCTTTAATAAATTGTTTTTATCATTTATATATATATACTAAATATATCTTAATCCTATTTCACACCTTTCCTTCAGTAAGCTTTATCATTAACACCGTACCATCTTAAGTATTAGTATGAGCTAGTAAATGAGGTATTTAAAACCCACTTTTTAATCCTAGATGATATATAAATGTTCATTAGTCTTTTTTGTGGATTTTGATTTTCCTAAGTTTTTAATATTGGGACTTATATATTTCACACGATATTTTAAAATTATTTTCTTTCTTCTTTTTATGCTGGTAATCTAGTATAGACTTAGATAAACTGAATAGGAAGAGTTTAATATTACAAACACAAAGGAAACAACACAGCAATTTGTGGAAAGTTTAGGTGTATATACTTGAATGTATGCTGTATCAAACTTATGATCTCTAGATTATGTATTTTTCTAGTATTATATGATGTATTAAAGATACTACTTCATTATGTTAAGTATGCTTCTTTAAGGACTCTTCCCTGTTTTTGAAACTTATATAAATCCCATCTGAGTGATTGATTGATTACTATTTTTGATTGCCTATTATGTATTAAGCATTAGGGTTCTAAAGATAAAATATACAGTCCTGACTCTCAAGAAGTTCACAGTACAGAGAAATGGGTTACTCTAAATTAGGTGATTAGTTCTGTAGTAGAGGGATGAACAGAATTTTCAGAATGTTTAGCACAGGGATTATCTTTATATGGGATTAGAGAAAGTTTCTGAGAGCAGGTGACATTTGAGTTCATTTTGAAGGATGAATATAGTAAAAGTAACTCTAGGCTTCTCAGGAATTGAACACTGGCATCACTTGTATGGTGACCAAGCATATGACTTGTATAGAATTGTATTAGTTTTGCTTTTTCAAGTATTTGTTGAATTAGAAGGAATGATTTGGTAATTAGCATATTTTTTAGGGTAAAAACACATTTTAAGAGAAAATTAAGTGATTTTTCATAACATCCTATTTGTTTAGAATTATATTCACTTACTCATTCACTTCTTTACTCATTCATTAATTACTCAAAAATATATTATTTTGTTAGTAATAAAATAATGGATTGTTAATTAATATTTATTTACTCAAAAATATTAGATGCATGATTTTATGAAGATAGTATTTTAACTGAGTCCAGGTATGCTACCTACATCTGTGTAACTTTAAGTCCCCCAACTTCTCTTGAGGTTAAGAGAATTTAGTACAAATATTAGGGAAAATACTTTCTAAACAAAAAGAGATTCATAACTGTAAGGTGATATTAACTAGTATTATCAAACTTCTAAATAATGAACTTTCTGAATTATAATAAAAAATATTAACATTAAAGTGTAAAAATAATATTTTATAGTGTATAGATTTTCCTACATATTTGAAATTAGGGTTTTCTTATATAATACCCTATAAAAGGTGGAGTTCAGATGTTCAAGTTCAAAAATTGAAATCAATTCGTATCTATACATTTAGGGTTATTAACTTGTTATAAGAATCTGGCTTATTTTCTAAGTATTTGATGCTATTATCTACTGATTGTTGTTTAATTATTTCTGTTCTATAATATACTTGCCAAGTAGTTGCTATGTTTGAAATACATATTTTGCCAGGTAAGTACCTTAAAATAACATACTTTTAAATGACTTAAGGGATGAAGAACAATTTGTTTGTCAAAATGACTCACTTAAGGTGAGAGGTAACTATGGTTTTAAAATTTCTTAGATACATTAGTCATCTCCTACTAGATATTAAGTTAATAATTCAGATGCACTTTATCTACAGTATCAGCTAAAAATTTGAAGACACAACTTTAAAATCTGGTGAAACTCGTCTTTGTCAATTCTGTCTTGATAACGGAACTAATTTATTTTTGTTGTTTGGTTAAACATTGATAATTTAATTATAAAGGAAAGGGCAGTAATAATGAACATGTATTTTTATGACTAAATCACTTCGTATAGTGAAATCTCACTACTTCAGTATTCAGGGATGGGAAAGAAGATAGCTAAGGAGTTCAAGTCCTCCCATTGTATTTTAAGCATCTAAATAGTCTTGCCTAACTATCAATTATCATAAAATTGAACCCATTTACAATTTAGCATTCAGTCATTATTGCTTTTGTTTTCTCTTTTGTTGACAGTTGCTCAAAAAGGTTACTTTCTTACATGATTAATTTGGGGCTTGTCTGAAGTGAAAATTACCTGGTTTTAAGGAATGCTTAAGATCTAATTTCCTATTGAATCATATGTTATTTGCATTTAAATTTCAGACACTAGTAAAATGACATCGCGTCTGAGATTTGAATTAAAATCCCAGGAGCTCCCACCAAAAACAGACATAAATAAATTGTTATGACAATGTCTTAGTCATCCTTGAAAAAATGCTCTGCTTCAGTAAAATTATCTGATTTGTATCAAATCAATATGGTTTTGTATGACAGATTAAAAATGAAAATAGAGCAATGAAATGTCTTTTTTATAGAAGTAAATTACTTGTGCAGAACATTTGACATACTAGAGCATGACTTTCGTATATAACAATTCAATATTAAATGTATAAGTAATATATCATGACAAAACCATTTTTGTGCTCTTTAAATACAACTACTCAAAAGAGATCCTGTAACAAATAGGTGTAATTCATGCTTCATCCGTTATTTTTATCTGCATTTGTTGTCTGATATAAAGATTTTAGTGTCCCCCAAAAAAGTTTTTTGGTACTGCTATTTACTAATAGAAAAACCAAAATTATGTGTGTGTTAACATGAATAAAACTGTATTTTTCATTCAACTTTTTGATCTATAGATAAAGTTAGGGGAAATATGAAGCTGGTAGGTTAATGTAATCTAGAACTAAGGTGTTATAGTCCTTAAGAAAACTAGAAACTGTGGAAATATGGAAGACTGATTGGTTCTAGAGACAGTTCATAATAAGAATATTTGGCCTTTACAACCAATATGATATGGGAGAAAAAAAAGAGCAGAGGGTTTTATTTGTTTTTAAAGTACTTTCATCATATGCTTGAATAGGGGAAAAAGGAATGGTCATACCCCGGATTCTAATGAGGTAGTTACTAAAGATGATTTCTGAAAATGACAGTAAATTTTTATTCATGGGAAATTGATAAAAATTAGGCATTTTTTTCTTTTTCTTTCATCCATTTTGGTACCACAGATACATTTTTCAATAAGTTTATGTATCATACTTGCAAGTTATATTGAAATACAGAGATGTCTATAAGAACATTTTAAATCCAAGCAATAAGCTCTCTTACTTTGAATTTAAGTGGTAGCATTTACTGTCTCTCACTCTGTGGTTCTCTTCTCTTCTCTTTGTAAATAGAAGGATCAATATGGAGTAGATGCCTTCAGACAGCTCCCTAGAGTTCTATAAAATAGCATTTGATTACCACTTCTGAGGGAATGAAGGGAGTCTGGCTTGAGGAGCCCTCTGTTCTTGCTTTAGCCAGCATAATTCTGTTTTAATGCTGGGATTTTCTGTCAGATTCTTTAGCACTAGAGAAAAAAAAAAAAAACAAAAACCACTGGTCTATCTAAGGATGTTTTTAGTTCACTTTTAATCAGTGTTAAATAAATTCAGCTAAGCTAATCTACATAAATTATTACCAGCATAATGAAACAGAAAGAGAACTTGTATTTGAATTCTCAGTCTGCCGCCCATGATCCTCAAATGTGAACTTAACTTTCCAGGTTTTATTTTCCATCTGTAAAATGAGATAAGGTGGTCGTCTTGTTTAATGTTGAGTTGTTTCAAGGTCAAATTTATGATCATATTTTGCTTGTATACAGTTGACCCCGTTATATTCAGAGGATAAATTCCAGGAACCCCAGTGGATGCCTGAAACTGCAGATAGTACCTTTCTATATACTGTGAACTCGGTATACCATGCTTTTTCCTAGATATGCGAACCTGTGATAAAGTTTAATTTATAAATTAGACATGGTAAGAGATTAAAAACAATAACTTAAAAATAAAATAGAAGTTATAACAATATACAGTAGATAAAAGTTATGTGAATGTGCTCTTTCCCTCAAAATATCTGATTGTATTTATACCCACCCCTCTTGTGATTATGTGACGTGATAAAATGTCTCATAATGAGATGAAATGAGGTGAACGATACAGGCATTGTGACGTAGCATTAGGGCATTGTTGACCTTCTGATACTGTGTCAGAAGTGGGATCATCTGCTGCTGGACTGAATTGACTGCAGGTATCTGAAACTGAAGATTAGTGGGGGGACTACTATATTTCAAATTTCAGGTTAGAGCCAGTCAGCAAACTTGTTCTGTATAGGGCCAAATGGTAAATATTTTAGGCTTTATGGGGCACATAAAATCTGGCCCATGGGGCAGTTGCTAATCCCCGCTATTAATATTAATATATAATTATTTGAAATTATTGTCAAGCCATCAAAAAGGATGATAGAAATTAATTCCGATTAAGAATGAAGGTTACCGGGCGCCTGGGTGGCTCAGTGGGTTAAGCTGCTGCCTTCGGCTCAGGTCATGATCTCAGGGTCCTGGGATCGAGTCCCGCATCGGGCTCTCTGCTCAGCAGGGAGCCTGCTTCCTCCTCTCTCTCTGCCTGCCTCTCTGTCTACTTGTGATCTCTCTCTGTCAAATAAATAAA